>NC_084740.1:10879948-11079948 GCF_033978785.1 Entelurus aequoreus | reverse complement strand
GTAAATCAAAACAAAATACAATGATTTGCGAAACCTTGTCAACCTATATTCAATTGAATAGACTGCAAAGACAAGATACTTAACGTTCGAACCTGGAAAACTTTGTTATTTTTTGCTAATATTAGCTCATTTGGAATTTGATGCCTGCAACATGTTTCAAAAAATCTGGCACAAGTGGCAAAAAAGACTGAGAAAGTTGAGAGATGCTCATCCAAAACTTATTTGGAACATCCCACAGGTGAACAGGCAAATTGGGAACAGGTGGGTGCCATGATTGTGTATAAAAGCAGCTTCCATGAAATGCTCAGTCATTCACAAACAAGGATGGGGCGAAGGTCACCACTTTGTAAACAAATGCGTGAGCAAATTGTCGAACAGTTTAAGAACAACATTTCTCAACCAGCTATTGCAAGGCATTTAGGGATTTCACCATCTACGGTCCGTAATATCATCAAAAGGTTCAGAGAATCTGGAGAAATAAAAATACAGAAATGACAATGAGCATTATTACACTAAAAATGGAGCAATATGAATACCAATAGAAATAGTGCTATTGATAATAAACAATACCAGTACTTTACCTTTATTATCAACAATACAATTGTTCAAATGCAACAATACATATACGTAATGATAACTTGAGATACGAAAGAATGCAGAAAAATGGAGGGGAAGAAAGAGAAGCAACCTTAACCTTGTAGATTGTTATAGTAACAATAGGTTAAGCTTTGTCAGTGTGCCATGTGTTATACCCAGTTTACCCTAGGGCAACAACGTTAATATATGTTTGATGAAACGTGATTATGTGCATGAGTGTATGTGTGCATATGTACTTGTATATGTACAGTATGTGCATATGTGTGCTTGTACAGTGAATGTATATGTACAGTATATGTATGTGTGTGTTTGTACAGTGAATGTATATGTGTAGTATGTGTATGTGTGTGTTTGTACAGTGAGTGTATATGTACAGTATGTGTATATGTATGTTTTTACAGTGAATGTATATGTACAGTATGTGTATACAGTATGTTTGTATAATGAATGTGCGTGTGGATGTACGAACTTTGAGTGTGTAAATATGTACTGTATTTATTTGTATATGTATGTGGGAGCGTAGGTACCTATGTATGTGTGTATGTATGTGTGTGAGTATATGTGAATTTGCATGTACAATACATTTGACTCCCAGTGTGTGCGGGAGCCAGAGTACGGCCCCAGCCTCCCCGAGAGCCCATCTCACAAACAGTAGGTGTGGTGCCCAGGGAACCAGGGGCCACCGCCCCCACGCAGCCAAGCCGGACAGCGACAGGAACCCCAGAGCCTGGCCCACCGCGCCGCCCACAAGGGCCAGCAGCAGGCCGCAGACAGACGCACCTGGCAGAGGACAAGGCACGAGAAAAGCAGGGGGCAGCCAGACCCCAAGCCAGCGAGAGACCACACCCCACACGGACAGAAAGGCGGGACGCCCCGCCCGAGGGGCCCGGAGACCCCCCGCAACCGGACGGGAAGACCGCCCCCGCCCCACCGGCAACAGGGCCCCCACGAGCCCCCCCCCGGAGAGCGCGGCAAGGCCAGCCCACGGCCACCCCACCCAAGCCGGCCGCCACAGGACCACCCAGCACGGGGCCACAGGAACCACCCACCCCACCCGCAGGGACCCCAACGATGGAGATGGAACAACCAGCAACCGCCCCGCCGAGTCCCCCCCTGAGGTAGGGGAATAAATAAATAAAATAAATAAATACATAATAATAATAATAATAATAATAATAATAATAATAATAATAATAATAATATTAATAAAATATATTTTAAAAAACAAGAATAAATAAATAATTAAATCTATTTATAAAAAAATAAATAAAAAAAAAATAATAATAATTAAAAGAAGATCACAGACATGCTGACACACAAGGTCGCTACCCCAACAACTGGCCGACTCGCAGCACCTCGGAATACCCTGCAGCACCAAGCTACCACAGTAGATGCAGGGACCAGACCCAGCAGGCCCCAACCAAGACGGGCACCCGGAAGGGATGGACGGTGGGACCCAGGAGCTCCAGACACGCAGTCCGGATGCAGTAGCCTGAGGCGCCGACCCCCACCCGACAGGCAGGCCCAGAACGTACCCCCAGAAATATACATACATATATATATACATACACATAAACATACACATGTACACTTACACACACATACACATGCATACACATACACATATATATACATACATACATACATACATACACACACACACACATACATATACATATACACAGTTTGTCAGCCCCGACAACCACCACGCGCGCGCGCTGCCACCAGTCACAACATCAGCCACCCCCCTGCACCAGACCCAGCAGCCACGGGCACCCACACCACAAACAAACGGCAGCAGAAACAGCAGCCACAACACCCCCAGACAGCCAGCACCACCCAATCAGATCAAAGCGATCAAAAAAAAAACGCGACCGGCAACCACACGCCAACAGGATCACAGAGACCAGCCAGCGCCAGCTCGCCAGCAAGCCCAAACGCCAACACGCAAACAAGAGACACCAACACCCCCCCCCCCCACCAAAAGACCCCACCACCCCAACCCAAACCCGCACAAACACACCACCGCCCAAACAACCGAGACACAGTATCCAGACCAGACACGTGCGCCGCGCCGCCACCACATCAAGTCGCCAACAGAGACCCCACAGCGCAAGGTCGGGCCACACGGGCACGGACCCCACCCAACAGGAAGCGAGACCCGCGCGAAGCCACACACAAATAAATAATAAGATTAAACAAAAATAATAATAATTTAAAAAAAAAAATTAATAATAATAATAAAATGAAATACAAATTAAATTAAATTAAAAATAACAAATACAAATAATTAAATAAAATAAAGTAAGTAAATAATAAAAATTATTTTAAAAAATAAATAATAATAATAAAATTAAAAATAATAATAAACTAAATTAAAAAAAATTTAAAAAATAAAAAAATAAAAAAAATAAAAAAAATAAAAAAATAAAAATATATATATATATACATATACATACATATATACACACATACACATATATATGTATATATATATATATATATACATATACATACACATAAAAAATAATAATAATAATAATAAATTAATAAAAGCCTGGCAGGCCACCAGAACGCAGTCCCCGGAATCCGCGCCGGCCGACGAGGCAATGAGGGGTGCGCCGAACCCCAACCCCCTCACATGCATGTGTACAAGGCCCCCAGAGTGTCTACTGTGTAGTTAAAATTAGGAGGTCAGCCATTACAGCCGACCTCCAGTCCCTATTGATGCGTGTACTGTAGTGTGAGTGAGATATGTATGCTTGTGGGAACTAATAATGCGATTAAAATTGGGGGACATCAAGGTCTTGGTGGGTCCCAACCAAGCCGAGCCCTCCAAATCCTAAGTGTCTAATATGCAGCTAAGATTGAGGGATGGACGAGCAGGGGACAAGACAGGAGGACTGGAGCCCCATAGGAGGCATCCTCAACCCCCCGCCATGCCTCCCCGCAGGACAATGCTTACTGTTTTTCTAATATATATATATATATATATATATATATATATATATATATATATATATATATATATATATATATATATATATATATATATATATATATATATATATATATATATTTATTTATTTATTTTTCTATTTTTTTTTTTTTTTTTTTCAAATTAAATACACTTTTTTTATGCAATAAAAAAAAACTGGCTTAAGAACTTTGGAGAGAATTTTCTATTGATTTTCAGATCAAATACATTAGCTCACAAAGGTTAAACGTTCAATTGCGTAAAAAATATTTTTGGGTAGTATAATGTTCAGATCAAATCTAATTTAAAAAAAACCTGCTCACGGAGTATTTGTTGTTAAAACCTTTGGTGGGTGGGAACTGAGATGCATGGAAGAACTGAAAATCGTAGTGGACAATGTTCAAATACGTCATCAATAAAGGAGTGAAAATGGTGTTTGTGGGCAGGCATGAAGGTGTCATGTTGGTGCAGGCTGGGCGTCACCATCTTGCTGCTGCTGTTGCAGCTGGGCATCAGTCAGCTGTGCAGGTCCTTCACCACGCTGTTGGATGGCTTCCACACGCTCTTCATCCTCATGCACATTGCTCTTCCACACCCACAACTGAAGCCCCCCAGAGGACCCGGCGTTCAGCCCCCCCACCCCCCTCTTAGGCCACTAGTGGGTCACGTGTCCCACCCTGACAGCAGGACTGGGCCTGTGGGGGCCTTTCTCTCTGCCCTCGTGCTGGCCTCTCTTTGCATCTCCTGCTTTATGCAAGTCATCAGCTTCCCCCTAGACCCCCACCCTGTGGAGCGGCCCTTGTTGCTGTTAGTCGCCGGCCTGGTCAGTCTGCTGCACAAGGTGGTGGTGCTCATATGGCTGACCTGGAATCAGCAGCGAGGGGGCCAGCCTGAGCCTGAATGTCACATCGAAGCCAACCACGCAGGTAACACTCCAGGGACAACACTAATGGGTCACTAAACAACAAAATGTTTATCTTTATATCTAAAAATGTGAAACTTAAAAATTTGCGGTGGTATAGCTCGGTTGGTAGAGTGGTCGTGCCAGCAACCTAAGGGTTCCAGGTTCAATCCCCGCTTCTGCCAACCTAGTCACTGTTGTTGTGTCCTTGGGCAAGACACTTTACCCACCTGCTCCCAGTGCCACCTACACTGGTTTAAATGTAACTTAGATATTGGGTTTCACTATGTAAAGTGCTTTGAGTCACTAGAGAAAAGCGCTATATAAATATAATTCCCTACTACTAAAAAAACAAAAACATTTGGAGATACATGCTTTTAATAAAACACATAAGAAAACTGCAACTGTATTATCAAACAAAAAATCCATCCATTTTCTACCGCTTGTCCCTTTCGGGGGGTGCTGGAGCCTATCTCAGCTGCATTCGGGCGGAAGGCGGGGTACACCCTGGGCAAGTCGCCACCTCATCAAACAAAAAATTACATATAAAAATGTATTTTTACTGTTTTTGCCTTTAAAAAAACCCCACAAAAGTCAATCTACTTGGAGATACAAGTTGGTTGTTACGCAGAAAAACGACAAATATTAGTTATATAATTTTGTAAAAATGCACAAAGCAAACTATAACCTGCTACCCAAGAATGTACAACAATTCTTCTCAAAAAATAGGAAAAAAATATAACCTCAATAAGACCAGGGGTGTCAAACGTACGGCCCGAGGGCTGGATCGGGCACGCGAACAGGTTTTATCCGGCCCGCGGGATGAGTTTTCTTAAGTATAAAAATTAACTTTAAATTTTTAGAATGAAAGAAACAGCTGTTCTAAATGTGTCCACTGGGGGCGCAATAGCAATTATTTGTATCTTTGTAGATGATGCTACATATGTACAAAATAAACCACATGATGTTAGTACATCAGTTAAGGAAAATGATCAAACTACATAAATAACATCCTGTAATTTGATTTTGATATAGTTTTTTTATCTTGATAGATTGAAAATGAACACCAATGAGTTGACTGATTAACATTATCGCATAATTTATTCAGAAAATATAAATAACGACAAATAAATCAACCGCAACATGTAAGTGTAAAAAAAAAAAACTCAACAACATTATGATTTGTACATTTTCAGAATGTGCTTGTTCTATTTTTTAACAAAGAAAACATTCTGAAGTTGTCTTTATTTTGAAGTTATCATGCCGTGATTTTACCAGTCCGGTCCACTTGAGAGTACATTTTTCTCCATGTGGCCCCCAATCTAAAACGAGTTTGACACCCCTGCTTAAGACCTTAAGCTTAAGATCAGTATTTGGAATTCAATTATTGAACAAATTATGCAAAGATGTCAAACAATGTACTAATAAGAAAGATCCTGTTGAAGAGACTGTACAAACAACAAGTATTTACAAAGTACAAAGAAAGAAGAATCTTAAACTTTGTTGAAAATGAGATATTATTCATCTCATATGTGAATCATGACTGGCTTAACTATTAAGAGAACTGCTGCATTCATTGGTGGACATGTTGTTACAATTACAAGATCGGAACAGGAAGTCAACAAATGTGTTAGTAATTGCTACGAATTGGAAAAGGGGTAGGATTAAATCAACTTTGCTTCTTCCTACTCATATGTAATATATGATGTATCTGTTTACATGTTCGAAGTAAATGAATTACATTTTGCAGAAAATATGCCGATACATGCTTTGGATATACGTGCTTGTCATGACACAATAGCTATATGGTTATGTCATCATCTGCCATGGTCTTAAGTGATGCTCTTTGATTTAGAGTGCATGTGCAGGTGTGATGAAGGAAGGTCTCTCCCATGTTTATCATTCCAATGTTCCGCTCCCACAGCCTTGGCTCAGGAGGTGAGCAGAGTTCAGTCTGAAACGGAGCGCTCCTCGGACCACAGCGGGGAGCTGGTCCTCTGTGACCCGGCAAGCTCCAGTGTTCCAGATGGAGGGAGGCGTCCCCAGGTTGGAGCGCAGGAGCCGAAGCCCTGCAAACCCGAGAGTCTGCTTAAAGACGGTGGATGTCCCGGTAAGGCACGAGTTACATGAGTTTTGTTATTAATGAGGTTTTTCATGAAACACATATCTAGTAATTCCATTAAACCATCGATCATGAGCTACCGATCACCAGCCAGGCATTGAAAAAATAGACCTGAAAATTTAGCGATCATCAAGTTGATTGACATTTCACGGCACCCGAGGGTCTTGTGAGATGACGCTGGCTGCTGCCAGATCATTATTAAGAAAAAATGACCGACAGTTAGGCGAGAAACACTTTTTATTTCAACAGACTCTCGTGCCGTACCTGCCGTCAAAACTCTAAAGACCGACTGCACAGTTCCTGTCTTCACAATAAAAGCGCTGCTTCATCCTGCCTGCGCTAACAAAATAGCGTGCACCCATGGGAATTTTACAGTGCATTCTACAGGGGCCACTTTCGGTCTGTGCGGGATTATCTGGACACTCGAACCTCAAAACTCGAAATGGATCATAATTAGACTTAAATTGGGCCATCACGTGGACATAAATGACGACATGGAAAAATTGGTTCATGAATCTGCACAAAATAACACAAGAAGAAACATGAATTGGACATCATGTGGACTAAGAAAGCAACGACAAAAAAAACAAAAAAAAAACAAAACTTGTCATTATCATCCATTATCATAGTTCTGAAATTGTCATGTATCCATCAAATCTGCTGTTGAAATTTGGACTATATAACCAATAGGGTTGCAAAATTCCGGGAATATTCAAAGTTGGAAACTTTCCACGGGAATTAACGGGAATTAATGGGAATAAACATTGAATGCAACATGCTAGATCTTGCAGCATGATTATTAGCTAAAACAGCCTGATTTAATGCAAATTCAGTAGAATTTCAACCCTGCACTGTGCATTCCTCCATCACATGTGCAGTTAATTCTTCCATCACATGCACAGATAATTCCCAGCATGCTACACACTACAGCAGGGCTATTGAGGTCACACTAGTATTTGAGCCCAAGGACTTCATCCAGTCAGGTAAGTTTTGATGATATTACTGGGGTAAACATATTTGATCTATGGTATTTAAGTTTAATAGAGGTGTAATTGCTTGTTACTGTATGACTGTAGACTACTCCAGCAGACTTCCACTCAAGCTAGCTAGCTGTTCCTGTACTTGTTAAATGATTTTGGGGCCAATATCTCTAGCTAGCTAGGTTTATGTACCACCACAGTCTCATAATGGTCCGAAAATATTTATCCGTTAGCCGTGATGTTAAATTTCTCTATGTTAAATCCCATTCATTTATGCTAACAACGTTAGCGATCCGAATTTACCTTTTTTGTGATCTGTAAAGTTCAACTAGCAAATACAAAATCAAAACGTGTAGTTTCCTCTGCCTTCTGTTCTGCTAGCCATTCTGTTGTCATAAAAGAATGTAGGTTATATCTTGATTTAGCATGCTGATTGAATGTTCATTTATTCATCTGGCCTTTTCTATTCATCAGTAAAATATTTTTAAAGACTACTCCAATTGTTTAGCTGACTATTTATATCTGTGTGTGGCATTGCATTAGTGTTTTACAAGAATAAATAAATACAAACAGAATAATGCCACGTACACCATCTGATGTGTGGAAACATTTCACCCCAACCAATGTAGGCGGAAAGGCTGTGTACATTTGCAAATACTGTGCAAAGAGCTATGTCAAAAATGCCACAAAGATGCAGCAGCATATAGACAAGTGCCCAATAATATATAATTTTTGTAATTCCCCATTAATTCCCATATATTCCCATTAATTCCCACGGACGGTGTCCAACTTTGAATAATCAAAAAATGGTCAATATTTCCAAACTTCCCGAGCTTATTTTCCCGTGGTAAATTTCCGGAAAGTTTCCGGAAGTTTACCGGAAACTTTCCACCCCTTTGCAACCCTAATAACCAACATACAAACCCCCGTTTCCATGTGAGTTGGGAAATTGTGTTAGATGTAAATATAAACGGAATACAATGATTTGCAAATCATTTTCAACCCATATTCAGTTGAATATGCTACAAAGACAACATATTTGATGTTCAAACTGATTGAAAATTAACAACATCATAAGGATTTGGAAAATTTCAGAATGTGCTTGTTCTATTTTGATTTTTTTTTTTTTATCTTGATTGAAAATGAACACCAATGAGTTGACTGATGAACATTATCACATAATTTACTCAGAAAATATAAATAACGACAAATAAAGATAGAATACTATTAACCGCAACATGTAGGTGTAAAAAAAAAAAACAATGACATTACGATTTGTAAAATTTCAGAATGTGCTTGTTCTATTTTTAAACAAAGAAAACAATCTGAGATGGGTAGGTCGTGAGTTCAAACCCCGCCGAGTCATACCAAAGACTATAAAAATGGGACCTGTTACCTCCCTGCTTGGCACTCAGCATCAAGGGTTGGAATTGGGGGTTAAATCACCAAAATGATTCCAGAGCGCAGCCACCGCTGCTGCTCACTGCTCCCCTTACCTCCCAGGTGGTGATCAAGGGTAATAGGTCAAATGCAGAGAATAATTTCGCCACACCTAGTGTGTGTGTGACAATCATGGGTACTTTACTTTTACTTTATTTTGAAGTTATCGATTTTACCAGTCCGGCCCACTTGGGAGTAGATTTTTCGCTATGTGGCCCCCGATCTAAAATGAGTTTGACACCCCTGAATTAGATGGTATGTGCAGGTGTGATGAAGGAAAATCTTAATGTTTATCATTCCACTGCTCCGCTCCCACAGCCTTGGCTCAGGAGCACTCCCCAGTTGAAGTTTGCAGAGTTCAGTCTGAAACGGAGCGCCCCTCGGACCACAGCGGGGAGCTGGTCCTCTGTAACCCGGCAAGCTCCAGTGTTCCAGATGGAGGGACGTGTTTCCAGGATCTGAAGCCCTGCAAACCAGAGAGTCTGCCTAAAGATGATGGATGTCTCGGTAATGCACGAGTTAAATGATACATTTTATATTAAGGTTTTTCATTGAAAAAAATATATTTAGCAATTCCAATTAACCATTAATGGGCATCCTAATTAATTGTCATTATAAATAAAATTGTTTGTTACTTGGCACCACCCAGCAGAGACACTACTACTACATTGTGATAGAACTGCAGGCAACATTATTCTAATTATGGAAGTATTTATTATGAAAAAAAATACTTGAAAATCAAAACAAAATGTGTGTTTGTGTGGCGATTTGTGCGTCTGTGTTTAGATTTGTGCGTGTTTAAAACAATCTGTGCGACCAAGTTGCAATGTGTGTGTCTGTGTTTAGATTTGGGTGCGTGTAAACAAAACATCTGTTTGTCCTTATTGAGATATGTGTGTCTGTGTTTAGATTTGTGTGTGTTTAAAACAATATGTGTGTTTGTGTGGCGATTTGTGTGTCTGTTTAGATTTGTGTGAAGCAGGTATCCACGACGAATCTAAACACAGACAGACAAATCGCAACACGAACGCACAGATTGTTTTTCCACACACACAAATCTACAGACGGACACACAAATTAAAACACGGTCAGGCAGATCTGATCATAAACACACAGACTTAGATGCACATATGCAAATTGTTCTGCTGCAATGTTACTTAGATAGTCAAAATATAAGGCAGCACGGTGGAAGAGGGGTTAGTGCGTCTGCCTCACAATACGAAGGTCCTGAGTAGTCTTGGGTTCAATCCCGGGCTCGGGATCTTTCTGTGTGGAGTTTGCATGTTCTCCCCGTGACTGCGTGGGTTTCCTCCGGGTACTCCGGCTTCCTCCCACCTCCAAAGACATGCACCTGGGGATAGGTTGATTGGCAACACTAAATTGGCCCTAGTGTGTGAATGTGAGTGTGAATGTTGTCTGTCTATCTGTGTTGGCCCTGCGATGAGGTGGCGACTTGTCCAGGGTGTACCCCGCCTTCCGCCCGATTGTAGCTGAGATAGGCTCCAGTGCCCCCCACGATCCCAAAAGGGAATAAGCGGTAGAAAATGGATGGATGGATGGATAGTCAAAATATAAAAATTTAAAAAAATACTATCTTTTATCAAACAAAGTGTTTAGTAGTACAGTTTTCATGCAAGCATGCCACCTAGTGGCTATGAGAAGTATAGGGAGGATTCCTGCACATTCTAATTCAGTGTTTTTCAACCACAAGTGCCGTGAGATACAGTCTGGTGAGCCGTGGGACATTATGTTATTTCACCTATTTGGTTTAAAAATATTTTTTGCACACCAGTAATTATAATCTGCAAATAAAGTGTGCCGTTGTTGAGTGTCGGTGCTGTCTAGAGCTCGGCAGAGTAACCATGTTATACTCTTCCATATCAGTAGGTGGAAGCAGGTAGCTAATTGCTTTGTAAACATCGTATCTAATGCTTAAACCAAAAATAAACAAAAGGCGAGTTGCCCCTAAAAAAATGCATTGAAGCTTAGGGATGGCTATGCAAATGAAACTAAAACTGAACTGGCTGCAAAGTAAACAAAAACAGAATGCTGGACGACAGCAAAGACTCACAGCGTGTGGAGCAGATGGCATCCACAAAGTACATCCGTACATTTCATGACAATCAACAATGTCCCCACAAAGAAGGATAGCGTCCGCACAACTTTAATAGTTTTGATTGCAAAAACAAAGCAGGTGCGGGGAATAGCGTTGAAGGAAGACATGAAGCTGCAACAGGAAAATACCAGAAAACAGGAAAAGACACCAAAATAGGACTAAAACACTATGCACGGGCGTACAACCAAAAAACTCTAAATAGGTCACGTCGTGATAGTAGACCTACTTTGAGACAAGAGCTATGGTGATGCATGGTTGGTGTTGCGTTCCAGCAGATCTTCCTCCCAGGGAATTTAAGTTACTGTTCACTCCCAACTTCTTTTGATGACACATAAGCTGAGTTCAAATTGACCACCAGGACAGAATAGGTATTTTGTCATTTATTTTCAAAGCCTTGAAAATAGAGTGAGACCAGTCCAGCACATCGCATTCACTAGCGCAGCTAAAACCGGTCTAATCTAAAATACGGAAGCCTTCTCTTCTATAATGTGTTTCTCGCTCCCACCCTCGTTGTCTCTCCCTCCAGCCCGAACACATGCCCATTGTCCTCCTCAGCTGGACACAGGAACAGATAAGGAAAAGGAGTTATAGCTACTCCCTGCATACCAAAGCTTCAAGGTTGACACACACAGTACTTGCAGACAACCAAAAGAGAACAACTGGAAGAACACTAGCTGTTTTGTAATATGACTATGAAAATAAAGAAGTAACACTTAAATATGGATATATGTAAATATCTGCCTCCGTCATTGGTTATGGTTTAAATGTATATCCAACAATTGCGACAACAACTTTTTATTGTGTCTTGAGTTTCATTTCTTAATGATTTCTGCTGGTGGTGTGCCTACGGATTTTTTCAATGAAAAAAATGCGCCTTGGCTCAAAAAAGGTTGAAAAACAATGTTCTAATTGGACGTTTTGAAAGAAAACCAAAAAAAAAACACTTTATTGTTGTCACGCTTTTTTCCCTCACATGTGCAGACCACACATCATTACATGACCCCAGCAGCAGGTGGCCCTTCTGTCCACCCACTTGGGTCTACTTCATACACAGTCTGTCCACTTCAGTCCTGGTCCTAATCACGAGCCTCGTGTTGCTGCTGGTGGGCCCCGAAGACTATATGGTCTACCTGGATCCAAGCGTCGCCATCCTGGCTGTCATGATACTGGTGGCTGGAACCTCACCACAGGTTAATCTAGTCTTTCTGTACTTTACCTCCTTCGTGCAACTTAGTTCTTGTGTGTGTCGTCCTCAGGTGCACAGGTACGGACTGATGCTCATGCAGGCCACGCCTCCACACCTGTGTGTCTCAGATGTCACCATGAAGATCGGGAATGTGCCAGGAGTTGAAGCGGTGCACGAGCTCCACATTTGGGAATTGGCGGATTCCCTCATGGTGGCCTCGGTCCACGTGCGCTGTCATGCGGCCTTTACGGCACACAGGTGAGTTTTGACCTTTGCCGTAGCACAATGGCTCTAAAATGTACCAAATACAATGTATGATTATTATTATTAATAGCTAGAATATGCTCAGAAAACACATAAAGATGACGTAATGTAAAATTTGTTGGCTTGTCTTCATTGCCCCCAGGTTTAATTCCCTGCAGCACAAGCATTACCGGGGAGCCCTTTAGCAAGGCAGTTTGTGTGGGTGATAGGTTAAAGACACAGGTCAAAGTACATATCAAACGTTTTTTTCTCTCTTTATCAGAAAAACTGAAATATTTTGTTAAATTTCCAAAATCATTTACGGTATATATTAAAACTTTAAAAACAAGGAACAATCTTTTTTTTATATGTTTATTTTTTATTGGAAAAAAGATAAAGACACATGCTTTTTGTCGATTTTCATATATAAAGTCAAAAACTCTGAAGTAGCAAATAGATACATTAACAAAGCAGAGGAAAAAAAAGAATACAAATGTAACTATTGTGTCGTTTTTCAGATAAAACTAGAAACTGACCAAACAGATATGGTGACATGCTTTTTAATAAGCGCAAACACATTTATATTTCAATCATTTTAGAATTAAAAACAATATACTGACCTAATTCAAACATGCATGCTTTTGGTTAAGACTTAAAATTAAAGTATCTTTAAAAAGTATAAATTGTAACTCCAAATGTAAAATTAGGGAGATAGTGAACATACTTTTTCATCAGCAAAAACATTTATTTAAATTGATTATAGGCATAAAAAAAGAATAAGATGCGTTGCTGTTGTCAATTTCTTTAATAAAAACTGCTAAATTTGGACAAAAAATATAGTTAGATGAAAGTATGTTATACAGTCAGAAAGGGGATTCATATGGCCCCATTCGTCGCGGTTTACCTGACACATGAAACGTGACAAAGTGCACTATCCACTTTAGCCCTCCAACGGCAGTAGAGTGTTGGATATTTAAAAGCTGTTCTGTGGCAATTCCAGCTTTTACTACAGCCTCAGTTGCTATGTAGAATGGCGCTTCCCATTATCATTAAGATCACGCTTCAAATAATATGTTAGCTTCTTTGTGATAACTATGACTTTTCACACTCACAACCAGGTGTGCTGACCTGATGTCGGGCGTCACCAAAGTGCTGCAGAATGCGGGGGTGAGTTGCTGCACCGTGCAGCCAGAGTTCGCCCCCACGGCTCTCCTCAAAAATGAGCCTTTGGTCTGCAGCTTGTCATGTGGTCAAGTCTGTGCTGGCCACACCTGCTGCCCTCTGCCTGCAAGCCAAGACTGCACAGGCCTGCCAGCACCTGCAGCTGGAAGCACAACAACAGCAGTACCTTAAACACAGGACACACGCACAATAAAGGAAAACGGGTTCATGTGACCGCACATTTTTAAATACAGTACTGTATCCTGTTTATTATATTGTAACAGAGATGATTGCATGCGTTGCATACATGCTAAACTTCTGTTAATGTTAGTGGACAGTTTATTGATTAAAAAGAACTGTGAAACACTTTGTAAATGTTCTACTCAAATGAATGGGAGGGGGCCAGCCTGAGCCTGAATGTCACGTTGAAGTCAACCACGCAGGTAACACTCCTAAACAACAAAAGCACATGGACACCTACTGTAAATGTTTATTTTTATATCTAAAAACAAACATTTGGAGATACATGCTTTCAATAAAACACATTAGAAAACTGCAACTGTATTATCAAACAAAAAAATGATATATATAAAAATGCATATTTGCTGTTTTTGCATTTAAAAAAACACAAAAGTCAACCTACTTGGAGATACAAGTTTGTTGTTACGCGCAAAAAATACAAATATTAGTTTTGTGCCTATGATTTTGTGAAAATGCACAAAGCAAACGTAAATACGTTGTGTTGTTTTTCAGATAAAATTAGAAACTGACCAAACAGATTTGGTGACATGCTTTTTAATAAGCACAAACACATTTGTATTTCAATCATTTCAGAATAAAAACAAAATACTGGCTAAATTCAAACATGCATGCTTTTGGCTAAGATATATAATACAAAATATATTAAAAAATATATATATTGTAACTCAAAATGTAAAATTAGAGAGATATTGAACATACCTTTTAATTAGCAATTTTTTTAAATTTATATTGATAATAGTGGACAGTTTATTGATTAAAAAGGACCGAGAAACACTTCGTAAATGTTCCACTCAAATGAAATAAACAAAACTGCACATGTGGGCAAAAGTAAATTAATTTTTATTTTTTAAGAATGCATTTGTTTGAATAAATGACACACAATAAATGGCAAACCTGTATGAAAAACAACCGATTACTATTGTGTTAGTCACCTCCTGTGTTCTATACAGTAAAAACTTCAAATGACTTACCTGCAATGACGTAGTTTCTTTCAGCCAATCAGAACGGAGGTTATTAGCATATTTTCCAGCATGCCTGATTTTGTCCCTTTTCGGTAGGTTTACTGAGAAATATAGCGCTTAATAGGCACTGCTATAAGGCCACCAGTTTGTATGAAGCCTAATTATTCGACATACACACAATTTGATTGAGACCCCACAAACCGTAAGTAAGATAGTTTAGACTTTCGCTGTTGTATATAGTGTCTCTGGTGACTCATGTTTTCTGCCCGGATGATCCTCGGTGGTCCGGGGTGCAGGCTTCAAACCTGTAGCTGCCTGGCGGCAGAGTGGTTCAATTCCACCTTTCGGGCGTAATATCATCCACTGCCCAATAAGAGCTGTTCATTACGCTTCTTCCAATTCTGAGGGTGTCCGAAGTATGTGCATTTACTTCCTCTTCTCAAGCAGTTTTCGCATTTTCACTTCAGAATAAAAGTTGTTTTGAAAGTACTTAAATACTCAGTTACTAAAATCAAGTACTTACTGTTTATTTACAAATAAACAGAACATTCTCAGTAAAATTCCATTTCTAAAACGTCTTTTGTACCATTTCCTTCATTGTGTAATGAAGTAATGTTTGAAAGCTGCATCCGGTTTCACCGGAACAAGAAGGCGCTTCCGTTTTTAAGCCAATCAACAACGACAATCGTAGCTCCCTCTATCCAATGACAGGCCTCGTTGGTGGGGGGCGCTTCGATCAATGCGGAAATGTGCCCAATTCTAGAAGGCGTTAGAATGTCCTTGCGCGTTTGGAGATTGTTTCCCTGAGGATTTAATTGCATTTATTTATTAACAAGGTAAGGTAGACTTGTGGTAGTTTCCTAAACGAGATAAAACATTTATATTTATTTAGTTTCCTGGATTAAAACCATGAACAATCTTGGTGTTAAGAGTCAAGCCGTGTATGGTTAGCATGCTCAGTCAGAAGTCTGACTTTAGTAACGTGTATATAGTAATAGTAATACCATTCAAAATATAAGTCTTACTCCTCACATGTACGTTTCATTGTTTTGTGTGTTCGCAAAAATAAACGAATTATTCATGCAAGGTGAATGGTGAGTGTTTTAGTCATTTAATTCTCTTTTCATGAATGGGAATTGAAAAACAATTGCTTTTGTTAAATGTCATTTTGAAATACAAAATCCTGCGATGAGGTGGCGACTTGTCCAGGGTGTACCCCGATTGTAGCTGAGATAGGCTCCAGCACCCCCCGCGACCCCGAAGGGAATAAGCGGTAAAAAAAATGGATGGATGGAACATAGAATTGGAAAACAACGCATTCTTCTTTTTGTGTGTCGGAAAAGCAATTAGCTAGATACAAAACACAGTTTGATTTTCATTTTATATTTCATTTAACAATGAAAATCACCAGTTAGCAAAAAACAGTTTTTTATTAAGTATTGCAACACTGGAACCGGAAGTTGCTGTTTTGTGGCGTTGATCAATATAGTTTTATACATAACCGCAATTTTGCACAGTTTTTTTCTTGTTATATGAAGAAGATAATTCAACTTAAACCGTTTTTAGATCTAGTCATTGCTCTTTGACACACACCCACACTAAAATCAATTTGTTTTTACAATTTTTGTTTTCCATCCATCCATCTTCTTCCGCTTATCTGAGGTCAGGTCGCGGGGGCAGCAGCCTAAGCAGGGAAGCCCAGACTTCCCTCTCCCCAGCCACTTCGTCCAGCTCTTCCCGGGGGATCCCGAGGCGTTCCCAGGCCAGCTGGGAGACATAGTCTTCCCAACGTGTCCTGGGTCTTCCCCGTGGCCTCCTACTGGTCGGACGTGCCCTAAACACCTCCCTAGGGAGGCGTTCGGGTGGCATCCTGACCAGATGTCCGAATCACCTCATCTGGCTCCTCTCGATTTGGAGGAGCAGCAGCTTTACTTTGAGCTCGCAAAAAGCTGCTGCCTGACCAGGGCTCAGAAAATCTGCAAAGACTTCTCCCACCCCCATCAAGGACTGTTTTCACTGCTGGACTCTAAAAAGAGGTTCCGCAGCCTCCGAAGCAGAACCTCCAGGTTCTGTAACAGCTTCTTCCCTCAGGCCGTAAGACTCTTGAACGCATCATAATTATTCCCTCAACTCCCCCCAAAATGGATTAACTCGCTGGAATAAAAAAGACAATATAACATACATCCATAAACGTGGATGCATATGGGAAAGTGCAATATATTTGTCTGTACAGTAACCTATTTATTTATTTATATATGCACCTTATTGCTTTTATATCCTGCACTACCATGAGCTAATGTAACAAAATGTCGTTCTTATCTGTACTGAAAAGTTCAAATTTGAATGACAATAAAAAGGAAGTCTAAGTCTAAGAAGTCTCTAAGCTCCCCCCGGATGACAGAGCTTCTCACCCTATCTCTAAGGGAGAGCCCCGCCACCCGGCGGAGGAAACTCATTTCTGCCGCTTGTACCCATGATCTTGTCCTTTCGGTCATAACCCAAAGCTCATGACCATAGGTGAGGATGGGAACGTAGATCAACCGGTAAATTGAGAGCTTTGCCTTCCGGCTCAGCTCCTTCTTCACCACAACGGATCGATACAGCGTCCGCATTACTGAAGACGCCGCACCGATCCGCATGTCGATCTCACGATCCACTCTTCCCTCACTCGTGAAAAAGACTCTGAGGTACTTGAACTCCTCCACTTGGGACAGGGTAATACTCCGCAACCCGGAGATGGCACCCCACCCTTTTCCGGGTTTTTTGTTTTGTGTTTTAAAATAAAAATCATATAAACCCATCGTCTTTTGTTTTTCAATTCCCATTTGAAAATAAAATTAATTGACCAAAACATACAGACCATTAATGAAAAGTTTAGATGTCCTTACAAATCTAAAAGTAATTTTCCTCTTCCTGTTTTTCAGATCCAATATGCCTCTTTTAAAATACCCCCCTAAAATCTGGAATGCCCTTAAGATGAAAGAGGGCATTAAAGCCCGTCTCCCTGAACATTACTTAAAGTCTCTGGAGCAGAAGGAGCCCACTGCAGTCCACTGGAAGCCTTTGGGGGTCAACTACCGTCTCAACCCAAAGACGGGTCAGAAGGAACGAGTGCAAGATATCCCAATCCCCATCTACTACCCTCCTGAGTCGCAGGACGGTCTGTGGGGGGGAGAGGGTTGGATAAGCGGGTACAGATATGCCAACAATGACAAAGTGAGTGCACGCATTTATATATGTCTGTCTTCAGCGTTCTGTAATGCTAATAATATATTTGTGAGAAGATGTCCAACCGTGTGAAGAAGACGTGGAAGCCCCAGCTCTTCAAGAGAGAGCTTTACAGCGAGATCCTGGACCACAAGTTCACCATCACGGTCACGCATCGCACTCTGGACCTCATTGACGCCGCCTTTGGCTTTGACCTCTATATCCTCAAAGTAAGAGAAGCTGCAGAAAGCTTTATTCCAGCCGACAAGAACCTTTGTTGTTCCTGTGTTGTTAGACGCCAAAGGAAGATCTGTCCTCCAAACTGGGGATGGACCTGAAGAGAGCCATGTTGCTTCGCCTGGCTCGCAAAAACACTCAGCTGTACCCAGATGACCCCGTGAGGAGAGAGAAGGTGTACAACAAGTTCAAGGTATGACCTCACGTGATGTTTGGCTCGTATATCTGCAGGTGACATGTTTCTTTGTGTTGTCTGTGTTATGCTAAGCAGCAGTTTGAGATCCCAGAGGAGGAGGCCGAGTGGGTGGGTCTCACCCTGGAGGAAGCTGTGGAGAAGCAGAGGCAGCTGGAGGTCAAGGTAATGCTCCTCTTTCAACACGTTCACATCCTTTTTCGTGACAAATCTCCACTTTACTGAAAACATATTTGATAGTTTTATTAACAATGGGGGGTGCAAAGAGGAAACTTGATGATAAAACTTCTATAGTTATTTGATGTACAATAATTTGCAGTAGTCTTGTTGAGACTTTTTCTATTTAAAGGGAATTTATGACTAAGTTTACACTGCAGGCCAAAGTGGCCCAAATCTGATTTTTTTCTTCAGCTGACTGTTTACATTGCAAGCTAAATGTGATTTTAATCAGACTCCAGTATAAACGCCCCAGGCCCCAATGTGGCCTCGACATCACTTGCATGCGCAGTTCGATAAAGTGAAAACAAAGGAAGTTGACTGGATTCTGTAAATGAACAAGGAAGTCTCTACTACTACTACTACTACAAATTAAAATAAGTTGCCACCATAGATATGGTCGCCCCACCTTAAAAATGTGTTGGGTTTTTTTACGTGAAAAAATATAATGTATGAATGAATACATATGGTGTAATATATTTGGGAGAGTTCTAATCTTTTTATGGTTATTATTTAAAAGAGGCATGGACATCAGCATGGATCTACTTTAGCTTTATTTTTCAACTCACTTACGTAAACAACTTGGGCAATGTACATAACATGTAATCAAATAGGCCACAGCGTCAGTTCCGGTCCTTCAACAATCGCTATTTCTTTGGAATCAAAATATATATTCATATATTACATATAGCTTATTATTTGCACACTATTGACTAGTGATGCACTGAAAATTTGCCCGCCGAAAAAAGACTGTGCTCACCGAAACCAGATGCTGTGACGAATTATCCACTTCAGTTTGCTGGCCGCTTCTTTCCCCGTGCACACGAATGACATAGCTCACCCAAAGGTAACGAAAAACTCGCATTCGGGTCGCATTTTCGTTTAGACTGAAGTCACATTTGAAAAGATCAAATAAATTCCAATCGACTTTGGACTACATCCTGATGTGGCCCAAATATTTTGTGAAAAGATCAGATTTGAAGCACTTTGGAGCGTTTGGACTGCCAAAAATAAAATCTAATCTGTGTCACTTGTGGCCAAAAAAGCTGTTTTGGTGTGCAGTGTAAACGGAGCCTATGAGAAACTACATTTACACAGAAAAACTAAAATAAAAACAGTTCATTTAATAAAACCCAAAAAAATTAATTAATGATTGCATATTCCACTTGAGTAGAATGTTAGTTTTAACTCGAGATTGACCGATTATCGACGCCAATATTTGGCATTTAACGTATATCTGTATCTGCCTTTTTTTAATCAGTAACTGCCTTTTTTATTTAATTTTTTTTATTTAACATAGCTCCATCAGCAGATAGAGTATGTACACATATGACACAATATTTTGAAAAATAAATGATTAGTCAAGTAGATAGTTATAAACACTGCTCAAGCACCAGACCATTTGCCCTGCTTGTGAATAATGCCTTTTTTTCCCACTGCGCAGCATTAAACACTCATAATAAATGTGTTCATGAAAATCCCCTGATGTTGTTTGGTGCTAAATTAACCACAACATTAGCGTTACATAAAACATTATGTGGCTATAGGTCCGACGTTTCCTCAAAAATAATAATTAACAAAACAAAACAACCTAAAGCCTTGTCCAGCTGTTTACTGAGGTTTAAATAACATTTACTGCAAATAAATATCGGCTCCAAATATTGGTTATTGGCTTCCTTGACTGAAAAATCCATATCAGTCGATCTCTAGTTTTCACCCTGTGGTGCATATTGGTCAGTGTCTTTTCAAACACTGTCATCTGTTGGTCAGCTGTTCTAAGTGGCACAAAAATATATGTCCATTACTAGGAGATCATTGCAGGTATAGATGTATTGAGCAACAACTAGGAGTACTGATATTGCTAGCAATTTCTGAATATTGAGTATTGGTAATTGTGTTTAATCATGTGTCCACTAAATAGGACTTCATGCATTGCTGGCTATAGTATTCAGTTCAGTTTCAGTTTATTTCAAACGTGCATACGATACAATGTAATGCATGACATATTTCCAGTTGTTTCATTACAGCACGTCCGAAAAGGAGTAGGAAGAAGCAGAGGTTACTTAATCCTACCCCTTTTCATATCATAGCAATTTTATCCCATTTCCTTGTTCTCTGTTTGTAACAAGACAGTGAATAAATAAATAATATACCATAGTAATTAAACATTAATTAAATAATAATAATTAAATCATTATCTAAAAAAAAAAGGTTCAAGATGTTCATCATAATTGTTCTTCTTTGTACTTTGTGAGCACTTGCAGTTTGAACAGTCTCTTAAACTGAATCATATTGGTGGTATTGCCGCAACTTTGAAAATACTTCATTGAGCAGTAACATTTGGCTGCAAATCAATTCAATCGAATTAAAATGTAGGTATTATTAGAATGTGGATATTATGTTTCAAAAAAGTGATGCTTGAAGTCAGGGGGCTTGATGTTTTTGCAATACATTTAACAATATTGGAATGTTGAAATATGTAAAGAGATTGTTAAAGATAATTTTAAAAAGTCTTGACAGTGTTTAAAATCAAATTTTATTAATGTAAAATGTATTTAATCAATCACTTTTATCAACCTCTAATGTATCTTGTCCAGCTTAGTGGGCATTTCAAGTAAACATTTATTTTCATGCCTCGAGAGTAATAAAAACACTTAATTTATGAAAAATAATCATAAATAATTCATGCTTCACAGGGTTAATATTGTCTTAAATTAATTATAAAAGTTAATTATTTGCATGTAATACAAAAATGTGCAGTGCAAACATGTGTCAGTGTTTTTGATGGGGTTATATTTCCAATTACATACAGCAAACAATTTTGTTTGTGAATGTGCACCCTTGTGTGCATGTAATTAAGGATTACATTTCCTGGAAATGCTTTATTGGCTATCTTCATCTGCTAATTCTTGATTTTAGCCAATCATCTTTAATTCGTAATAATAACTTCTGATCTGAATGTGCTAAAACGGTTATGTGTCCTTTGCTCACCAGCCGCCTGAGCCGTTGTTCAAGGTCTGTGTGGAAAAGCTGATAGAGGACCTGCAAATCCAAAAACTGTCAGAACCTCATCTTATTGAGAATAAATGAAGAGTAGAATCATCTGCCATGGAGCTCCACTGAAGAAGAGCTTCTCTTCCTGGTGAAGTGTCATCACATTTCTTTGAGTTTGTAATAGGTCGAAACTTTTTGTATTTTTACATTGGAGAGAGATGCACGGGAAGGAGGGAAAATAATGGATTCAAAAACGGTGTTAATAAAACCGCTGCCCATTAATTATCCTGTGTAAAGTAATTAAAAAAGAATCACATTGTCACATTTGTCACTTGTTTAACAGAGTATTTCAGCAACATATGAACATAGATAGTCTTTTGTTCGCTTCTCCTACTATTTTGCTAGTAAGAAACCAATGAGGCTGAAACGTACGTATATTTCCACTGATACTCGCCATTTTTTTTAGACACTTCCCATGCAAATCCTTTACAAAGCTGGCTGGTTATTTAATCACTTAGATTAATTAAATGACTCACAAGTCTTAACAGATCGCATCAGTCCCTGGTTGTGTACACAAAGTGAGTTAGCAGACTCACCAAAACGGAGGATTTGATTGTGCAACAAATTAAAGTAATGTTGAAATCCTCCCTTCTTAGGGCTAAATCCACCCAGATTTTTTTTCTACTGACTATCTGAATAAAGCAAGGAGTCTAGAGTTGAAGGTTAAAATGTATTCTACAAATGGAGTAGGTACAAACAGTAGCAATACTAATATATACTGTATATATTCTCTTAAGAGGGTCACTCTCCACACATGTTTTTGTCTACTTTGTGGTCCTTCCCCAGTGGAGACGGTAAACCGAAAGTTAACTTAGCGTGTGTGTCCACTCTCCCTTCGTTTTGTCCGAGTCATCCTTGGTACATCCTAATATCATCAAAACTAGAGTGAAAAATATGTGTGTGTCAGGAGAGAGCATTGTGTTTGTCTTTTTAAGCGAAACGAAGGCCAAAGAGAGTAACTTCTACTCATTCATTTAATTTTTTCTGAATTTTGAAAAATATTTCCTTATCAGTAACAAGTGAAATATTGCAATAAATTAGGGATTAAACACACTAGTTTCTCATGAGTTTGCTCATTTATTTGATACACATGCTATGAGGATCATTCTGCCCCTTTTGGTTCCCATTGTTTTTTGTGATTAAGTTGTGTTTGATTGTAGAATTTTAAAATCTGCCCACACTCACAAAAAAACAGACTGAAATAATAAATAGCTGGTTGTGAAATTTTCATCATGTGTGATGCCACTGGCCAACATTTTTTTTACTAAGTTTAGCATTGTTAATTGATATGACAAAAGTTTAAACTGCCGCATTAAACCAATGTGAGATTGAAAACAATTTTTATAATTTAGTTCAGGGGTCCCCAACCTTTTTAGCACCACAGACCGGTATAATGTAGACATTAATTCCAGGGACCGGCTTTCCACTTGTGCCAGATAAATACAGCAAAAATAAGTGCATGAAAAATACAAGTCACTATAATGCTAAATTAGTGGGAGCTTGTTTCTTTGCAATGAGATGCAGATGAAAATTAGCCTTTGACTACAATCTGTCACATTTGTATTTGATATGTTCATGAATGGGCATTGTATCATGTCACACACTTATAACAACTTCTTATGAGGAGTTTTATTGTACATCTAAAAACCAGCTTATTGGTGTGCCTAGTGGGACAGGCCAAAGTTAAATAGGAGAAAATGCAGTCCTTTATAAATTATTTCATGTTTCTCTGCGGCCCGTTAGCAAATGCGTCACTGACCGGTACCGGTCCCCGGACCGGTGGTTGAGGACCACTGATTTAGTTAATCCTAAATCTCTCCTGTGCCATTAAATATGGGGCTTGTTGATGCAACATCCGGGTACTGACAGTGTCATACTCAAAGTTGGAACGCACTTATGCACCCATGTACGTGTGGAATACGTTGACAAACATAGCCAGTACTTGGAGACATTATATATTGTATGATTGGCAACACTAAATTTGCCCTAGTGTGTGAATGTGAGTGTGAATGCTGTCTGTCTATCTGTGTTGGCCCTGCGATGAGCTGGTGACTTGTCCAGGGTGTACCCTGCCTTCCGCCCGAATGCAGCATAGAAAGGGACAAGGGGTTGAAAATGGATGGATATTATAAAGCAGATGACCAGAATCAGCTTTTTTTGTTCAATGTAAACTATATATACAGTATAAACTAAAAACATAAACATGTACTTGGCTAACATCCATCCCATCCATTTTCTACCGCTTGTCCCTTTTGGGGTTGCGGGGGGTGCTGGAGCCTATCACAGCTGCATTCGGGCGGAAGGTGGGGTACACACTGGACAAGTCGCCACCTCATCGCAGGGCCAACACAGATAGACAGACAACATTCACACACTAGGGCCAATCAACCTATCCCCAGGTGCATGTTTTTGGTGGTGGGAGGAAGCCGGAGTACCCGGAGGGAACCCACGCAGTAACGGGGAGAACATGCAAACTCCACACAGAAAGATCCCGAGCCCGGGATTGAACTCAGGACTACTCAGGACCTTCGTATTGTGAGGCACATGCACTAACCCCTGGTCCACCGTGCTGCCACTTGGCTAACATGTGCAAGGTTAATAAGATAGGAGTACAGTGGTGATTAGAGTGAAAGGGTGATGAAGTGATCATGAGTTAATACATTCACAGTGACTGATGATTTCACAGCAACAGGTCTGACTCTGTGACTGTTTTCTGTTCTTGAGTGTTAGCCTGGGGGAAGAAACTGTTCTTATGGGGCACAGTGATTCGATTGCCTGCTGTCAGGGAGCCATTTGAACAGTTTGTGCGTTGTTGGTGCTTCGTCTGTCCACAACTGATTACTACATGTAAGACAAACACTTTATATTTGTGGTTATTGTAACAATATGTATTTGAAATGATTTAAGCCTTTATCCAGCCTAAAAAATTACAGCGTTTGCCATTTCGGTTATATTAATGAGCTCGTAAAAGGACTGTTGTTGATGTGCCAAATATATGTCTTGTTTAGAACCTACATACAATATTAACTGTTCTTTGTTCACGCACATGGTAAATAACAATTAAATGTTTGCCTGCCAAAAAGTGATTCGATGTAATATTTTGATATTGACAAATCTTATCTGTACATAAATGACTAGATTACCCTAAGGTGTAAAACATATAATAAAGCGCATACTGTACTGTTTACATGTTGAAGTACCCTTTTGAAATGTTGAAATCGCCCCCCACACTGCCATGGTGTCCTCTAAAAAATATTCTCATGTACATTCTTGTGATATATGTAATACTCCTCACAGAAAAGCTGTGTCAATATCCAAAAATATGTTGAATCATTCTCAACCACCATGTTGTCATTTGAGGTTGATTTCATCTTTCTAACGGGTATACTTTAACATGTAAACGATACAATATGTATGATCTATGTCAGTGATTCTCAAACTGTGGTGGGCTCTATCTAGTGCAGTGGTTCTTAACCTTGTTGGAGGTACCGAACCCCACCAGTTTCATATGTGCATTTACCGAACCCTTCTTTAGTGAAAAATAAAATTATTTTTTCTTAATTTAATCTTAATTTATAAATATTAATCATGAAATTATGTTATTATATTAAATAAATACTAATAAATATATATTTTACAAACAGAAAGTTACAGGAATGTACACATGATCCCATGTTTACATCTCATTGTGCAACATGTGAATGTTTTAGTGGGAACTAAATGCGATATCTGAAAGGGGTACAAATTATTTCCAAAGCAGGAACCCCACCCAGACATACAATACTAGTGCACAGCTCATGAAAAAAACAATATTTTTTGTTATTATTATTGTAAGTGCATGGGCCAAAACACTTATATTAGAAAATAATCTAATGGAAATGACTGCTGTCATTTGATTATAATAATAAAACATTGACGGCGCGGCGAAGTTGGTAGAGTGGCCGTGCCAGCAATCGGAGGGTTGCTGGTTACTGGGGTTCAATCCCCACCTTCTACCATCCTAGTCACGTCCGTTGTGTCCTTGGGCAAGACACTTCACCCTTGCTCCTGATGGCAGCTCCTGCCATCAGTGTGTGAATGGGTGAGTGTGGAAATACTGTCAAAGCACTTTGAGTACCTTGAAGGTAGAAAAGCGCTATACAAGTATAACCCATTTATCATTTAACTTGTTATTTAGTCAGGTTTGGGACAGGTGTGCTGCTGGTGTGGCCACAGTGTGCACGTCTGACGTCGCTAACGTGCTCCACTGACTGCTCAAGGAGTAAAGATTGATGATCACTAATTTTTAGGTCTCCTTTTTCAATGCCTGGCTGGCGATCGACTGACACGTCCTCCACGATCGACGTAATGGGCCCCCCTGATCTACTGCTCCATGCTACATTGCTACCTGACCAGCACAAATCTCGAAGGCGCTGTCACGCCAAATTTCTTCCCTCTACAAAAACATTCCCTCCCCCATTTACTTCCGGGGCTGCGTCCAATAAAATCACAAAGTTGCCGGGGGTCCTTAACCTGCACGCGACTGTCCTGTTTCGCGCCTGTACAAAAAAAAAACAATAATCGATTTCTTCAGATTCCAGCAGCTGTCAAAGACGAAGTATCCTTCCAGCGACGGGCAGTCAAAGCCGAAGTGCTATCGATCGCTGTCAATGACGTAAGAGGAAACATGACCACGGAAGTAAATGGGGTAGGGAATGTTTTTGTAGAGGGAAGAATGTTGGCGTGACACCGTCTGCTAGCAAACCATTGAACCTGCTGAAGTTTTGTCATGAAAACCGTGCAAGGGATTGCTTAACGGTTGGAGGAAAGCTGCCACCTGGCTGTGAGGAGGCACGACGGTGTCACAAGCCTACATCTACTCCATGCTACATGCCCGGTGTTGTACCGAAATCTGTTACCCATCGGAATTTGTTACTCCAGGGGGCGATGTTCCCATGGCGTTTGTTTGATGGTTAAACGGCAAGCCCAAAGAGGAGGAGAAGAAGAACGCTTGCGTAAATGGCGTAAACTATCCTTAATGCTGAAACTATAATACTCATACTATATAATACCCATACTATAATGAAAGTAAGTAATTGATTTCCAGAATATGTGTAATTTATTAATGCTGAAATTCTGACAACAGACGTTTCAGCATTAAGGATAGTTTACGCCATTTACGCAAGCGTTCTTCTTCTCCTCCTCCTTGGGCTTGGCGTTTAACCATCAAACAAACGCCATGGGAACATCGCCCCCTGGAGTTACAAATTCCGATGGATAACAGTTTTCGGTACAACACCGGCACTAATCTCGAAGGTGCCATTTTGAGAGTGCATCCACATTGCTTGTTGATTTGTTTTTAAACATTTTTTTAAAATTTTATAAACCTTTATTTATAAATTGCAACATTTACAAACAATTGAGAAATAATAATAATGTAACCGAGGGTTTATAAATGTCGCTCATACTGTATGAAACTACAAAATAACAAACACGGAGGCTCCAGTTTACACGAAGACCACTTAATTTACCTTCTTTCAAAAACCTCCGCTCCACTACAACGTGTCATCACTTCCGCTCTTAGCGCCTTCAAAATAAGAGCTCAAGGCATATACTGTATAACAGCGTATACCAGGAACTTAACATCACAAAGAGGAAAGCCCATAAAAATAGGTTACATAATAATAAAAAACAGTACAAAAGAGCGCATATATATATATATATATATATATATATATATATATATATATATATATATATATATATATATATATATATATATATATATATATATATATATATATATATATATATATATATATATATATATATATATATATATACCGGTATATATATATATATGTATATATAAATAAAACAAAGTGCAAAGCCATAGGCTCACACAAGTTCAGTAAATAATTCAAAATTTGGAACACAGCATCATCGTTTTCATGCTTGTTAATTTACTATTCGCTGTACAGGAAATCGCGTCACGTCAACTTCCGCTTCCGTTTCGTGTGCAGTCTGCTAGCAAAAACTTTTGAACCTGCTGAAGTTTTGTCATGGTTTACAAATAAGACGTTGCAGTTGTTTTAGGTGAACAAACTCAAAGAAACATAGCATATACTGGGCGTTGTCCTTATAATTCAAGTAAAGTCTTTCAAAGACTGAGGATGGTGGCGAAGATGTCGAACATTACAGCGGTTTGTTACCCAGAGGACGGGTAAGTCTTGTTTTATTACATTTTCGGCTGCACTAAATATAGAAGTTGTGGCTCACCTATTGTGTCTGATGCAAGGTCCTACAAACTCCATATCGTGTGGAAGCCATCATATATCTTTTTCTTACTGCAGTGTCGGATTAATTCACAACGATTTAGCCATATAGTGGCTCAGGTTAAATCATAAATCTCTGCATTTAGTCCCTTCATTCTACTCCTAACCAACATTTTAATAACTCTTCCTCACAATCAACTGTTTAATAAACGTTACTGCAGTGTCGGATTAATTCACAACGATTAAGCCATATAGTGGCTCAGGTTAAATCATAAATCTCTGCATTTAGTCCCTTCATTCTACTCCTAACCAACATTTTAATAACTCTTCCTCACAATCAACTGTTTAATAAACCGAGCTACGAAAACAGTAGAGGCATTGTCGACATAAATGAGAAGTTCAAAACATATTTGTATTACATATGTGTTCTTTACTCACTTTTTGTCATATGGATATATGTCTTTCTCTTTCAGCATGACTTACAATTAGTAATTACACGCTCATGCGTCATGGCCAATCTAAAATGACATATTTCGCCAACAGCGACAAATAGACTACAGTCATGTTACCAACAGTGTAATCCAATATGGAGAAATAATGTAAACATTGTAGTAGGGCTGGGCGATATGGCCTTTTATTAATATCTCGATATTTTTAGGCCATGTCACGATACACGATATATATCTGGATATTTTGCCTTAGCCTTGAATGAACACTTGATGCATATAATCACAGCAGTATGATGATTCTATGTGTCTACATTAAAACATTCTTGTTCGTACTGCATTAATATATGCTCATTTTAAACTTTCATGCAGAGAGGGAAATCGCAACTAAGTCAATTTACCTAAACTGTATTTATTAAACAGTTATTAAGCAGTGGCACAAACATTCATGTCATTTCAAAACAGAAAGTGCAAGATTGTCAGAGACATTTTAAAACAAGCTATGAGTGCGCTTTTGTGCATGATGTCACTAAGATGACATATCAAAACCACACTAAATTAAAGTGCACTTTTTGTACAGATCGCCACTACAATAGTTTAAAACAAATAAAGTGCACTTTTGTGCATGATGCCACACAAGATATTTCAATAACTGTCAAGTAAAAATGAGCTGCATAACAGGAAATCAAATAGTGTATGTCCTTCGCTATGTGGTAGGTTACTGCGGACGTGATCTCCTTCTGTTGTTGACTATTTTTTTGATGTGGAAATGGTTGCTTGGGCATTTTGTTGGTGTGGCACCGGCCGGAGATGTTGACATGCAGCGTTTCAAGCACTCTTCATTCTCTAGCGGGTGACTTTTCAACTGATGCTACAAATTAGCAGTAATGCTACTTTTGCCGCATACTTGACATATTACGGTTGTCTGTTTGACATATTCCCACTGGAAGCCAAACCACCGCCAGACGATGGAGCCTGTGCTGTTTTTCTTGGGAATTAATTATTCTTCCTTAATTTGTTACCAGATTCGCACCTTCTTTCTCTCGTATTACCACTCGCAGGTGGAACTAATCTTAGAGAAGCAATCTGTGCACGCTGGGTACATTTAAAGTGGTGGACCGATAAGCAGCGCTTGTAGCTCTCTTAGCATGAGCAAATTCCATCTCTGTTATCAAGTTAACAATATAGTTAGCATGACCAGATTCTATACAACAATACTGAGGACAGCCGTTAAGTGCCCTATTGTTTGGCCAAACTTACCATAGGTGTGTAGTGGAAACATGGACTATTAAGGCTCTCGTTGACTTTGATTGGACTTTCATTGTCTGCTACAACTTTATCTGGCTCGACTATGATGGGTTATTTTTCCGCCATATTTAATTTAAAGAAAAATCAGACCAAGTCACCACTGTGTTCAATCTTAATAAAACTGACACAGTGTTTGAAACCATGAACATTTTTGCCTAAAACCTGAGAGTATGAAAACCCAGGTATCACTGTAAACCTAACCAATTACCATTACCTTGGTCAATTAAAATTGTGCTTCTGTGTCTGGTTTCCTGTTTCATTGATAACACTCGAAGAGGATGCCATAGAGTGTAAAAGCCCAATGTGTGTTTTCTTTGCTAATTCACTCCACTACGTGTGTTGTGCAGTTTGAAAGCTGAAGTCGTTTTGTTTGTTCTGTTGTTTCGGTATGCAGATGCACACTTTTAGTGGGTTCATTCACTCTGCATGTTGAGTTATGTTAAAAGTTAAAGTACCAATGATTGTCACTCACACACTAAGTGTGGCAAAATGATTCTCTGCATTTGACCCATCACCCTTATGTGAGTCATCTCATCGCATTGTATCTCTCCTGTCTCACAGAGATCGAGATGCCCCTTCGCCAGGAAACAAAGGTAAACATTAACTTATGAAAGCCTGCCATCACGCCTTCTTGAGTTTTCCCAGTAGATGCAGGAGCGTGTTTTGCTGCCCAGCTTTTTAACATTACATGCATTCACGACAATAGTCTCACCCAAAATACGCTTAATTGGCGTGTACGTGACATTTTCATTGTTTATATTGTTTTCAGGTTTAGTTAACTTTTAGGGATTTGCGATATATATTGCAGAATCTTGCAATAACAATATATATCATAATATATTGTTTGAAATGTAAAAGATAACATAACCACTTCAAAATGGGTTACAATGTAGGGGGGCACAAAAAAAATCGATGCACATCCAAATCGCGATTCTTATTCACCCTGATTCTAAGTTAATTCATAATTTAAGAAATAAATTAATAATAATAAAAAGAGATATATATATATATATATATATATATATATCTCTTTTTATTATTATTAATTTATTTCTTAAATTTCGGTACGTACTAAACCGAAATTTTTGTGTACCGTTACACCCCTAATATATATATATATATATATATATATATATATATATATATATATATATATATATATATATATAAAATTTCGGTTTAGTATGTACTAAACCGAAATTTTTGTGTACCGTTACACCCCTAATATATATATATATATATATATATATATATATATATATATATATATATATATATATATATATATATATATATATATATATATATATATATATATATATATATATATATATATATATATATATATATATATATATATATATATATATTAGGGGTGTAACGGTACACAAAAATTTCGGTTTAGTACGTACCTCGGTTTAGAGGTCACGGTTCGGTTAATTTTCGGTACAGTAAGAAAACAACAAAATATAATTTTTTTGGGTTATTTATTTACCAAATTTGCAAAATCTTCCACCAAAAATATTTTTCTTAGTGGGATATTTGATGTGAAGTAATCGGAACCTTGGATAGGTCAATAATTCATAATAACATTGATTTTGATTCAATATTTTGTTTTGAGCAATGACAGTTCGAAAGAAAAAAAACAGCTTTGTTTTATTAGTCAACATTGCAACTTTTTCTAAATTACATTTAACCTTGAAGCTTTTTTATTTCACTTTTGTTATGTTTTTGTTTATTTTAATAGTATTTTTAGAATGTGCCATGGGCCTTTAAAACATTAGCTGTGGGCCGCAAATGGCCTCCGGGGCACACTTTTGACACCCCTGCTATAGACAATAAAAAATTAAATCTGATAAATCTATGGATAAAAAGCAGAGCCTGGCGACGCATGCACGTTTATCATAACTCTCTCGCTCTCTCTGTGTCTGCCCCTCACGAATGCTGCTGCGCGCACAATTTGTTTTGTTTTTAACCCCTTCTTAACCCTGAACGTACATTGTTTATACACGCAACCATAACTCAAAATGCCGGACATTTGAGGCATTTAAGAAACGCCGCCCGGACAGCCCCGCAAAAGAGGACTTGTCCGGTGAAAAGAGGACATATGGTCAATCTATCCTAGCCCGGTCGTTGCTAGCATGCTAGCAGCGATCGGTTTCACCGGACATGTCCTCTTTTGCTAGCATGCTAGCAGCGACCGGGCTAGGATAGACTGACCATATGTCCTCTTTTCACAGGACATGTCCTCTTTTGCGGGGCTGTCCGGGCGGCGTTTCTTAAATGCCTCAAATGTCCAGCATTTTGAGTTATGGTTGCGTGTATAAACAATGTACGTTCAGGTTTAAGAAGGGGTTAAAAACAAAACAAATTGTGCGCCTAAATGCTTCAAATGTCCGGCATTTTGAGTATTGTTTACACAACGTGCAGTCCGCTACTTAATATGTCCGTGTGGAAACTCGTTCGTTACACCTCCGCACCGAACCGAAACCCCCTGTACCGAAACGTACCGTTATACACGTACCGTTACACCCCTAATATATATATATATATATATATATATATATATATATATATATATATATATATATATATATATATATATATATATATATATATATATATATATATATATATATATATATCAGGAAATCTCCTGAGGATTGAGGAAACCCCTCATGAAACAGGCCTGTAGAGATGAAATAGTCTTGTGATTTTTTCCCACACATACATATTACGCTCTACCACGGTATCGAGCACTATTTTTTGGATAATCTAATTAAGACATATATATATATATATATATATATATATATATATATATATATATATATATATATATATATATATATATATATATATATATATATATGTGTAAATTCACACCCCTACTACAAAGGGTCCTAATTTGGCTGCTGATGTATGCGGTAACCTATTGCGTCATATCTGCTTGTATTTTGTCAAAACAAATTTTTAATAAATGTACTTGGCACACGTTCTTCTGTTCTGCGGCTACTTTGCATTAGATTTAGCGATACTAGAAATGTGGGTATTGATTGGTAATCAATCCAATACCAAGTTGTTTTAGGAGCAGTATTGGTCATACCAATGCTGATACTTAATTTTTTAAAGATCATTGAATGATTAAAGTTTTGATCCCAATTATAATCAGACAAAACCACAGGATGGCAGTGTAACATCAATTCAATATTGATTAAATATATCCTATTGGTTCTAAATTAAATCCTTTGTTTTTTTTCCCTTAAAGTCCTCCTGTGTCCAGGGACTTATTTCCTGAGTTTGTAAACAATAACAAATACGACAAATAATTTTCTGATAGTAAAAAAATATAACCACTGGAGTATCGACCATATACTGATACTTTACTTTGTAGCGTGCGTTGCTGTCGATATTTATATCGATCCACCCACCTTTGTTTACATTCAAGAGCTCCAGTTTAGTGGTTAGCAGAGGTGGGACCAAGTCATTGCTTTGCAAGTCACAAGTAAGTCTCACGTCTTTGCCCTCAAGTCTCGAGTCAAGTCCCGAGTCAAGACAGGCAAGTCCCGAGTCAAGTCCAAAGTCAAGACTAGAAAGTCTCAAGTCAAGTCCCAAGTCCTGCATTTTGAGTTTCGAGTCCTTTCAAGTCCTTTTAACCACAGACTAATATTTTTACACAGATTGTGTATGCTTTTAAAACGCTGTATTTATTTATTTAAACAAATGCATTTGAAATTGCAGGGGAAAAAATAGTGCTGACATTGCAATTCATAATAGCACTATTAACCAGTCATTTTAATAGTTTAAACAATTTTAAACATTTAACTCATTCCTTTACAGAATAAACACATTTGCAAAAACAAACATAGAAAATACATATAAAACAATCACTGTAAACATTATCATTTAAGGGAAGAATGTAATAGAAAATATCAATACAAAGTGTCAAGACAGAATAAACTCTCTGCTGCTGCAGCAACAGAGTTACAGTCTATAGGTCCCTAAGATATATAGATATCTAATGTATTCATACATTGTTTATGTAGGATATACGCATGTATATATAATCTAATCATATTGTTTCTTCAACTTAAAAATAGCTGACCGTTTTTTTCCCCCTTCTCTGGGATTATATTCCCAGTTTTGATCTCGGACGTCTGGTCATTTATAGCGTATCATCGGCAGCTCAGTCTCGAGAGACCATACTGATGCGCGTCTGGGGTCTTGTCATGTTGTTTGGCATCGTCTGCTATGGCTGCGCAGTCCGATCTGTGAGTGACAGTCTTTATTGCAGTTTGTGCAAATGAATAAGGTGGCCTGGATTTGAGGGGTTGCTGCAGTGCACTTCCTGCGTCTCCTCTTCTCTGCTGCAAGCCGATCTCTTGCCACCTCAGCTTCTGCACTGCCCTTGTGGACAGTCTGACGCCAAGCATTTCTGTCCATGGCCTGTACCTCCCAGCTGTCAGGAGAGATGTTGCATGCTTTCATGTCTCTTTTGCAGACGTCCTTGAAGCGTAGTAGGGGGCGACCAGCTCGTCTGGTGCCAATGGTCAGTTGTCCATACATGATGTCCTTAGGTAGTCTTCCATCCTCCATCCGTCGGACATGGCCGAGCCAGCGGAGACGGCGTTGACTCAGCAGGGAGTACATGCTGGGGATCTTGGCGCGCTGCAGGATGTTGGTGTATGGGATGTGGTCCTGCCAGCTGATGTTGAGGATGCGCCTGAGGCACCGCATGTGGAAGGTGTTGAGCCGACGTTCTTGCTTCATATAGGTGGTCCAGGATTCACTTCCATAGAGAAGGGTGCTGAGAACGCAGGCCTGATATACACGGATCTTGGTGTGTTCTGACAGCGCTCCGTTCTCCCACACTCTCTTGGTCAGTCTAGCCATGATGGTATTTGCCTTTCCGAGACGCCTGTCCAGTTCGATGTCCAGTGAGAGGTTGTTGCTGATTGTTGATCCCAAGTAGGTGAACTCGTCCACAGTGTCCAGTCTGATGTTATCAACTGTGATGGAGGGGGCAGTACTGATGTCTTGTGCACTGATGTTGGTCTTCTTCAGGCTTATTGTGAGCCCAAACTGCTTACAAGCATCGGCAAAGCGGTCAGCCAAACTCTGAAGGGCATCCTCTGTGTGAGTCATGAGGGCTGCATCATCAGCAAACAACATCTCCCTGATGAGAACTGTCCTGACCTTGGTCTTAGAACGCAGTCGCGCCAGGTTAAACAATCTCCCATCAGACCGGGTGTGCAGGTATACACCATCAGTGGAGGAGTCGAAGGCGTAAGACAGGAGCAGGGAAAAGAAAATCCCGAAAAGGGTTGGTGCAAGTACACAGCCCTGCTTGACACCACTGTTGATACAGAATGGTTCTGAGGATGATCCGTCATACAGGACTGTGCCCTTCATGTTGACATGGAAGGAGGTCACCATGCTGCCGAGCTTTGGGGGGCAGCCAATCTTCTCAAGGAGCTGGAATAGGCCTTCCCTGCTGACCAGATCGAAGGCCTTGGTGAGGTCTATGAACATCATGTAGAGTGGCTGGCCTTGCTCTCTACTCTTTTCCTGGAGCTGTCGAAGGGAAAAGATCATGTCAGTTGTCGACCTGCCTGCTCTGAAGCCACATTGGGATTCTGGATAGACACGATCCGCGAGTCTCTGCAGCCTGTTGAGGAGGATGCGTGCATACACTTTGCCGACAATGCTGAGAAGGGAGATCCCTCTGTAGTTGTTGCAGTCACTGCGGTCACCTTTGTTTTTATACAGTGTCACAATGGTGGCGTCACGCATGTCTTGTGGGACTGCACCTTCCTCCCAGCACATGCAGAGCAACTCATACAGAGGCTGAAGCAGGGCAGGTTTCCCGTGCTTGATGGCTTCAGGTGGGATGTTATCGCTACCTGGTGCTTTGTCGTTTGGGAGGGCATCAATGGCTTTGCTGAGCTCTTCCATAGTGGGCACTTCATCTAGCTCCTCCATGATGGGCAGATCCTTCGTACCACTAAGGGCAGCATTGGAAACTGATGTTTCACGGGAGTACAGTTCTGAGTAGTGTTCCACCCATCTGGTCATCTGTTCCTCCCGGTTAGTGATCTTCTCCCCTGACAGAGATTTCAGGGGGGCAATTCCTTTTACTGCAGGGCCAAGGGCCTTTTTGATGCCGTTGTACATGCCGCGTGTGTTTCCGGACTCGGCACAGCTCTGTATTTCCTTACACAGTTGTTGCCAATATTCATTGGCACACTGTCTAGCAACACGCTGGGTGGTGTTCCGAGCCCTTCTGAGTGCTGTGAGTGTCTGTTCATTTGGGCATTCCTTGTGTGCTAAGAAGGCTGCACGTTTAGCCTCTATTTCTGGTTTCATCCTTGGAAGGTGGGCTTTGAACCAATCCTGGCAGGGATGTTCTTTCTTGCCAAACGAGGACATGGCCGTGTTGTAAATTTTGTCCCTCATGGCATTCCACTTTCCTGTGGCGTCATGATCTGGCAGGTCCTGTAGGGCTTCATCCAGGTTGGTTACATATGCGTCCACCTTAAGGGGATCTGACATGTGTACTGTGTTGATCCGGGGGCGGCCTTTTGGTTTGGAGTGATGTAGCTTGCGTGGCTGGAGACGCACTTTGCTGCACACAAGGGCATGGTCAGTGTCACAGTCTGCACTATGGTAGCTTCTGGTGATGAGGACATTGTTTAAGGCAGAGCGCCTGGTGATGGCAAGGTCGAGTTGGTGCCAGCGTTGGGACCGCGGATGCCTCCACGACACTCTGTGTGATGGTTTACACTCGAAGAAGGTGTTTGTAATGCAGAGGTCATGGTAGGAGCACAGTTCCAGCAGCCTTTGACCATTCTCATTTACCTTCCCTGTGCCATGACGTCCAAGGCAGGAGGGCCATGACTTGTGATCTGCACCTACTCTGGCATTGAAGTCGCCAAGGAGGAATAAGGGCTCATCTTTTGGGAGGCCCTTTATCAGTTCATCAAGCTGCCCATAGAACTGGTCTTTTGTGTCTTCCGATGAGGTGAGAGTGGGAGCGTACACACTGAGGATGTTGACATGACCAGCAGCAGTGGCGAGGCGGATGGACAAAAGGCGCTCGGTGCCACCTGAGGGAGGCTCAACTGCAGCCAGGAGGGTGTTTTTGATGGCAAAGCCAACACCATGCTGGCGGGGCTCTTCGGGTTCTCTGCCCTTCCAGAAGAAGGTGTAGTTCTCCTCTCTGAGGGAGCCGCTGGAAGGGAGCCGGGTTTCTTGGAGGGCAGCTATGCTGACGTTGAGTCTGGTGAGCTCTCTGTCAATGATGGCTGTCTTTCTGGTGTCTTCCACCACTCTGAGGTCATCTGAGATGCCTGTGCGCATAGTGCGCACGTTCCAGCTACCAAATAGAAGAGCTGGAGTCTTCTTTTTAATTTTCTTATTGTTTGGTGCAAAGATTTACCGTCTGCTCATCGTGCCTTTACAGTACACTAAGCTCCAGGCACCCACTGAAGCAGGCAAACGTTGGCGGGCCGACACCCTACTGACCGGGGGCTGCCCGGTTTGAGGCGGGCAGTAGTCGTCCACTGGGACACTATGATCCCTCCCACCGTCGAAGCTGACCCGTGGCGCCCCATACTTACGCCAATCAGATGGGACTTATAACCCGTAAACTGCCAGCTTCCGTGTTGTGTCCTCACTCTTGCGAGCGAGGCTGGAGTGACCTCTCCAGTTTTTGTGACCTCCATGGCGCAAGCCTGGGCATAAGGTATGGGGACTTTGGGTTGCCCAGTCGTCAGAATCCCCCTCTTGGCTTGGCTGACGGGATCCAAAGGAATGCGGAGCATGACGTTTGGCACCAGCTTTGCTGCAGGAGTTGCCGGAAGGGTGTTGTCTTGCGAGCACCTATCCGCCTTCGGGGCTCCACTCCGGATTTGTAAGGTTTACTCCTTTACACTTGGCCGTTGAGTCCTATGTGGTCTTCCTCCGCCCTAGCCGTTGGCTGACTGGTGCAGCTCCTCCGCCTAGTGGTGCAGTGTACACACCACCCCCTCACGTGGTTTGGTCTGCCAGCTGAGGCAGTGTACCGGGGTGTGGCGCTTGGAGCCAGCACGTGAGAGATTTAGGGGATGGATGAGAACCGGTGAAGCGTGGCCTCCCTACGAGTAGGGAGCAGCTGCCAATCAACAAGGGTGCTATCTCTACCCACCCCCCTACACCGTATAGCGTATAAGAATATTATATTACTGTTAAGCAAACTATGAATAGTAAAAACGCCAAAGCATGTGTCCGTTATCATAGCTACACGTTTGAGAAAAAACCTGCGTGAAAATCAGTGGTATTCAGTGAGGTAAGATGAATTAAATTCGCTGACAGTTCATTGCTCCTGCCAAATGAATTGCACTGAGTGGATCGGATCACCTCTCCAAGATGGCGGCGCCGCGTCTTGTCTGTGCCAATAGGCAGTAGCGCTCAATGCTACGTACCCTTATAAGATGTCTATGGTTATAACGTTAGTAGTGAGTTTACAGCCTCACTGATTTAACTACACAGCAAATAAAAGTCATGTTACTTAGCCAATAAACGTTATCTTACATTCAAAACTTAACCTTCTTTGTGCAACTTCAAATGTCGAACGAAGTTGGAAGTTGTTGCGTCTCCGTCTGTAATATTCGAACTGCGTGATTTGCATACGGCAATTCGTTTTTTGTTGACCAAGTCGTAGTTTTTATACCCGAACGAAACCAACTTTGGCATAATTGTTTCTCACTGCCGCATTGTTTGACAACTCATGTTCGGTGGTTGTCCTGCAATTTGATTGGATGAGAGCTGTGGGATGAAAACAACGTAGATCTAATTTGATTGGCTGTTGTACTGACAGCACACCAGCTGACAAGCAGCACACAAGCTTATAGACACAGACGTACAAAATGAAAGATACGGAGCGCTCCCAAATAACTTTTTAAGCTTTGGGTTTTGGGGAAAGTAGCAAGTCATGTCAAGTCAAAAGCCTCAAGTCCAAATGAAGTCACAAGTCATTGATGTTAAAGTCTAAGTCGAGTTGCAAGTCTCTTTACATTTTGTCAAGTCGAGTCTAAAGTCATCAAATTCATGACTGGAGTCTGACTCGAGTCCAAGTCATGTGACTCGAGTCCACACCTCTGGTGGTTAGCATATCCTTCTACGGTGTGTAGTGTAGCATGTTTATTATGTTTATCATGAAACTTGTAAGAAACATATTTTATTTGCCACCTAGAGGCAAGGATTGCTGATTTAGAAGTGGCTTTGCTCTGTAGAGGGCATTGGCCGCTAGCGAGAATGCTACATTGCATTGAAGACGTGTTTGTTCGCTTGTCGGTACATAGCTAGAATATGTCATCAACAGGCATGTCATGGTATACCTGTAGTATTAATAGCTCTATTGTCAGCCAAATTTATTTAATTCATTTTGTATATTGTCTATATTGTGCAACCCAGTTCAGTTTAAAGCCTAACTATTACCTACCTTTTCATTTGTTACAGATAATCTCACAGAAAGTGACAACAGCAGCTCAGGTAAGACAATTTATAATTATTAATCATATGTTTTTATCTTACTGTGTATTCTTTTATATTTAATTAAGCTATTGTTTATCTAACATTCAGCACTTATTTATTACCGCACGTGTTAGTTTTTTTATTTAGATATTTTATCATATTTATACAATCTTTTTTTTTTCCACATTATTTTTGTATTATAACTAAATCATTACTTTGATTTAGTTCTTCTTAGGTTTTTGCATGGTTATTTCTGTTACCAAATACTACTACTTATTTACTGTACGTGTTAAACATAGGAATGGAAAAACCTACCTAATTGTTCAGACCTCGAGGAAGGGGCGGGATTTTAAAAAAGGCTCTGCTTCTTACTACTCCCTTTCGGACATGTTGAATTGCGCGAGTGTCAACATGAGATGTACGCCAATGTTGTTAGCATATCCTAAATAGAGTAAATAATCTTTGCTTTCCTTTTAGAAACCGAGACAACCAGCGAGGACAGTTCTGACGAACAGGCGGATGGAGAGGACGATAAAGGTGAGCGGCATCAATAGTTTATCGTAACGTCGTGCAGTTGATTATTGCTGATACTAACTACATAATGCTTTGCTATAGTATTGTTGTATTATTATTAAAGTTATAATACTGCAGTGTAGTCACTGTGTTTTGAATAATCACCAGGTGGCAATACTAATACAAAAGATGAAGCAAAAGAAGGAGAAGGTAAGCACAAAAAGTATGGCGTCTTATCAGCAGATAATGCTTGTAACTCAATTATGTTGAATAAAGAAGATAAATCTTTCTTTGCAGGAAACAAAGAAGCTGTAGAGTCTCAAAACGGTGAGGCACCTGGCAAACATACAGAAAAAACACAAGAAAATGGTGTAAAGTAAAATATGTTTTTAAACAAGGGTTGTCAAAAGTATACCTGCTTTTTTACTGTGTCGTCAGTAACGTATTTTCATGTATATATCAGTATAATGTTTCCTTAGCGAGCTGCTTCAATTCTCTTTTCACATTGTCATTATGGGGTATTGTTTTTAGAATTTTGAAGACAAACATTAATGTATTCCATTTTGGAATGAGGCTGTAACATGTGGAAAAAGTGAAGCACTGTGAATACTTTTCCTGATGCACTGTAACAATACACACCAACTTTTAATATCTGCCAACCATTTTTCGACTTGCAGAGGCTGGCGTCGCTTCTCCAGATCATTTAAATGGGAAAGGTAATGTAAATGATTAAACACATAAATGTGATGTTTACCTCATCCTGTTGTCATTTCACGCCATGTCATTTCAGCAACAGAGAAGAACACCCACGTATGCTGTGAAAAATGCAAAGACATACAACAGGTGAGCTCACACATGTTTTATGGGGCCAGTTGTAGTACTGTAGTGTGTGTAAAGCGATGCTTCTCAATTATTTTCTGTTATGCCCCTCTTAGGAAGGAGAAAACATTTTGTATCCCACTCTAAATGTACAAAAGTATAGTTTGTCTATAACATTTTTATAAGTACACCTCTGCACATCGCTGTATCCTTATTAAACAAAGAAAGAAAATGAATCAACTTACAACAAAGAATAGTTTTATTACATTGTGGTTGTAGTCCATAACAGGAAAAGTTTAAACTGCATCAATTGACCTGAAATTCAAAGAAATTAAAACTAGAAATACAACTAAGTACACGCAATAAATAATAATACATTTTAAATGATCAGCAACATTAACTTCAGGGCACAATATATAAAACACTTTAACCTACAAAACAGTTTGTGTTATTTTTTTTAAATCAAATTGAGGAAGTCAGTATTAACTGCTTAAATAGACACATTTTGCAGTGCACAGCTTTAGGGTTTGAAGCATGATACTGATAAAGCATGTTCCCCAGGTTCACATGCACACATACTAGCACTAATACTACTATTTGAGAAGCACCGGTGTAAAGGAATATGGCCATGTTAAAATCAAAAGCTTGACCAAAAAATGTTCAACAATAGTCAAATTGTGTTAAATTTGGACAAAATTACTGTACATTTGCAGAGTCAGGGGATACAATAAGTAATACTAATCCAGTGTTTCCCCCAGAAAACGTGTTAGTTAAGGTGGTGACTCTCCAGAAGGAAGGGGGTGGGTGGGTGTAAGGATCGGTGTAACTCGGCCTGTCGCCATCACGTCTCCACCTCGCCGCTGCCACCACAGCCTGGGGAGCAATAGACTACAGACTGCGGTGAAGTAGGCCAGCTTCGTCGCGTGAAGAAGCCTATAATTTGTGGTTGTGTTTTCCGCTCCATTTGCTGAATGGCGATATATGATATATATCGTAATATTTTTTCCCTAAAGTGAAAATAAACAGTCCTAGTTACCTAAGATACTAAGTACGTCATTATTACGATTTAGTAATTTACTAAGTCAAAATAATGACTTACAAAGTCAAATGAATGACTTACTGTAAGTAAGCGTTTGAAAAAAAGAGATAAATGTGGGGCCACATGCTGACATATGTTCAACTCATGCTTAATTTATTACAGCATTTGGGAAGCCTGTAGTTGATTTTTATTATGTAAATGTTATATTTTTATCAACCTGTGATAGCAGGGACCCTGCCATTCATAACTAGGCTGCTACATTACTAATGATTAATGTAACTATAGCTAAAAAAATTGTGCAATAGGAGAGACTATTTATCCCTGAACACCATGGAGTTCATGTAGGCTTTATGATGCAGTTACATTATTATATCAACTATCAGAGACAGCTTCAGGAAACTCTTAATTTAACATAATGTCCTTTTTTGCTGCTTCAACACAGAAAAAGGTCAAGTGAAATAACTTAGTTGTTAACTGTAGGTCAATAATGCTTGTCTTTCTCTCAGACAGACAGGGTTTTGCTGTCCGTAACACGCACGCACACACCGCACAGTGAGTTAACGTTACGCTAAAAGCTAATTAGCCTTCACCTCAAGGACTGCGAGCAAGCTGAGCTGCAGCTTATGTTTCTAGGACGTCAACGGGCTCATAGTGATGTTACTAGTAGTTGACTTGGAAGTGTTTATTCTAATTTGGGGAGAGTCCGCTGCATTATGCTCACCTGCTAAACACCTATCTGCTCACCCCACCGTCTCTCCTCTCTGCCTGCCTGAGCACTGACTCCATAGACATCTTATAAGTAGACGCAGCATTGGCTGCTGTGATGCGAGAAATTTGGCCCCCATCTTGAAGTGGTGATGAGGAGCCGGCGAGCAGCCTAAACTGACAGTTGAAAGGTGGAAAACAAAGATGCCGGGCTGGTGTTCAGCGTTTTCCTGCTCAAATGAGCGGACTGTTGAAAATAGGAATCGAGGGATTACTTTTCACAATTAAGATTTAACATTAACATACTATTGGTTGTATTTTGTGAAAAGAATATTACCACAGAGTTGAGAAGGAGCAAAGATCTTCAATAGTACTGAAATCGTAACCGCTAGCAAACAAGAGTATGACCATAATAGATTTGCTTGTCCATCCATCCATCCATCCATTTTCTACCGCTTGTTCCTTTCAATGAAATTAATTAAATTTAAAAATGTCATACTTGAATAACATAAAGTTGAAATAAATGATGAAGATAAAGATTGTAAAAGCCAACAGGGGTAAAAGTTAGGACCACAGTCCAGATTGTGTAGGGGGGGAGGGGTAATATATGTTAACTAACTAGACAATCAGATGGACAGTGACTATACAGTATTATACAAGTCTAAATTTAGTCTAGCTTTCCAACCCAATTTAGTAAAATTAAAACAATCACTGTAAACATTATTATTTAAGGGAATAATGTAATACAAAATATCAATACAAAGTGTCAAGACAGAATAAACTCTCTGCTGCTGCAGCAACAGAGATACAGTCTATAGGTCCCTAAGTTATATAGATATCTAATGTATTCATACATTGTTTATGTAGGATATAAGCATGTATATATAACCTAATCATATTGTTTCTTGAATTTAAAATTAGCTGACCGTTTATTTCCCCTTCTCTGGGATTATATTCCCAGTTTTGATCTCGGACGTCTGATCACTTATAGCATATAAGAATATTGTATTACTGTTAAGCAAACTATGAATAATAAAACACGCCAAAACATGTGTCCTTTATCATAGCTACACGTATGACAAAAAAAAGTGTGAAAATCAGTGGTATTCAGTGAGGTAATATGAATTAAATGCGCTGACAGTTCATTGCTCCTGCCAAATGAATTGCACTGAGTGGAGCGGATCACCACTCCAAGATGGCGGCCCCGCGTCTCGTCAGCGCCAGCAGGCAGTAGCGCTCGATGCTGCGTCTACTTATAAGATGTCTATGACTGACTCCATGCGCTCTGAATCGCACTGCTGATTGGCTGTTACATGCGCTCTGAATACACACTGCTGATTGGCTGTTACATGTGCTCTGAATACGCACTGCTGTTTGGCTTTTACCGCCCTGCGTGTAACCAATCCGATGGTTCTGTGGGTGGGACAATGCTGGGTGCTGCAGAGAGGTACTGACAGAGGCAGAGGCAGAACTAGGCGGAGCAGCTTGTTAAGACTTTAGTTTAGGCGGTTGCTCTTTGTTGTTAAGGCGGCCGCCTTAAAAACAAAGCACTGCGGGAAACCCTGTAATTAGATCTACAGTATAATCCTAATGAACATGTTTAATGTGAGAAAAGTATTGACACAACCGAATTGTTCTGTTGCTTTTGTGTTGAATGTAATCTATGTATTTACTTGTGTGTAGACTCATGGCAGTGAATTGGTTTCACCCAAGATAATCAAGGGAAGTTATCAGTAAGTTGGGCTTCTCCAAAATCATGCCTTACTTACACGTGCACAATCATACTGTGTGTGTGTGCGTGTGTGTTGCAGAGTGCAGCTGGAAGGAGAAGGGACATACGAGTGTTCGGTCACCAGGCTTGTGTTTGAAGCATCTGAGCGAGTTCTCGTACGATACTCCATCGTGTCCTGGTCCAAGTATGGCTCGTACCTTAAGGAGTCCTGGAAACTGGCTGGACCTATCTTTGACGTGGAGACGGACAAGGACGCGTCCGTCCTGAAGTCCATCCAGTTTCCTCACTCCATCTGCCTGGCCGGTGAGCAAACGTCTTTCTTCAGTCAATGGACTTCTATACTGAATACCTTTCCCTCTAAAAGTAAATTTTTGGTACCGTTTTTGTCTAAAGAGAGCCTTACTGTTGTTTCAACATATATTATAATATAGGGTTGCGCACTATAGACGACATAAATGATATACAAATGCATGTTGATGACACATTTTTGCTGTATCCCGCAAAATTGACAGCAACCTCAACGCAATGCAGCATTCTTGCTAGCGAACTAACGGCTAATGTCACTCCACAGAGCTAAGCCTCTTCTAAGTCAGCAATCCTCGACTCCAAATAAACAATGTTTATTACAAGTGTCATTATCACTGGAGCACAATGAATAGCTAAACATGCTATACTACACACTTGTAGGAGGATATGCTAATCGCTAAGCTAGAGCTCTTAAATGTAAAAAGAGGTGGGCGGATTGATACAAATTTCAACAGTAACAATAGTTAAGTTTAGTATTTTATTATCAAAAATATTTTGTTATTGATTGAAAACCCAGGAAATTAGGGCAAAATCCAAATAATTCATCTCAGAGCCAATTTTAGGAAATAATTTAAATAATTAATATTGTTACACCGCTATCCTGTGTTTTTGTCTGATTATAATTGATCAAAAATGAATTAATTCAATGATAGCTGAAACATGTGACAACAGAAAGTAACCAGCTATTAACAGTAAATTAGCAAGTCGATTAATCATAGTTTTGAGAAAATAATACAAGCAGAAATTACGTCAGCAGCTAAATGTATAGCTTTTGTAACCATTTTGAAATGGTTCAATTATCATTTGCACACCAAATAATATATTGTGATGAATTTTGTTATCACAGATTTTACGACATATCGACCCAAAATCATAATAATATTTATATATATATATATATATATATATAAAATCTATTTTATAGTTGGCAACCACTATTAGTGTTTGACTGTGGCGTAATTGTGGTAATTCAATTCAAAAGCATTTTTTTTTTATTTGGCTGCCGTCAGAGAAGCCTGCCTTACACTTGGGAGACATAATGAGGTGGAGAAAGTGAACTAAGGTTATCCTTTCTCAGTATAGCTGTGCAGGAGCACACACTGTATTGCTCTGCCGCACGAGACACAGACTACATTTTTGCAGCACGCATGCTGTATTCTTCAGCTGTGTGCAGGAACTAGTTTTCCAGCTATAATATACGTCCCAAAATTAAGTTCTAAAGTTACTGCGTTTGCGACAGCTTGTACATTTGAAAGTAAACATTTGCTATTATTTGGTGTTTTGTGTGAAGGAAATTTAACTTGTAACTTTTTGCAAAAAAAGATGCAGAAAATGAGATGACCTTCGGCATGCTGCACGTCAAGAACAAGCGTCCGTTCGTTGAACCTGCGGCAGATCACACAGGCAGCCATATTAAGTGGCACGTGACGTCTCTGTCACCCGTCGGGCCTATGGTCAAGACAAACAAGCCCGTGGAACACCACGGGGTGGTTCTGATCTACAAACAGCTTGCTAATGACGACAACAAATATAGCTTCCACATCTACTTGGCCACCAACAGCTCTGAAATCAAGGTTGCTGAATACTGTGTTAAAATGTTCATTTCAATGCTGATTGATGTCAAGGTGTGAGCGGTCACTCATCGTATGTTTTTTTACGCAGGACATACACAAGCAAGTGGGAAAATACAAAAAACGTTACATTCAGATAGAAAAACCTCCCACTTGTAAGCTGACAGAAGGAACGTATCGTCTCCTCAGTGAGCCCGAAGGTGCCATTGAACCTCAGGTTGGTTTTGTTACACCCTAAACAGTACTCTCTTCCACACTACAGCTAGGGATGGGTACTGAATTTTGTACTTTTATTGGTACCGACCAAAGTTTGTCTGTGTACCGGGTATTAGTTCACGTAAAATCAAACTGGGCCATATTTCGATACCTTTTGTTGCACCTGACATCACGTCCGGTAGCAGACTCGCCACCGGCTCAAGTACTTGGCGGGGAAAAAAGCAGTCAAGCACTCAGTGTGGACTCAGCCTGACTACCTCTAAGTAATCTTGCAATTTTCCATACCAACAAAGCAAGAAGGCGCTCAAATGTACAATAAGGCTACACTTTTCAAAATGCATTAAGTTGATGCTAATTTACTTTAGATTTGCCATGGATTTTACATGACGATTTTAACGTTACAAATTTCAAACAGCTGGTGCGTACTAAATGTAATACTTGCAGTTTAAACACTTTGTAAGGCTCGACAAAATACTAGGTTGAACCTAATGGCAAAGACTACTTCCTGGCTAAGGCAACACACTGCAGTCTTTACACTACTTTCTTCTAAGGTCTCGGAATCGTGACCTTACGCAAAGTCTAGTATATATATAATACAGTAAAGTACATGCAAATGAGACACAGATGTATAAGAAAACAAGATAGCAACTGAACAGTATAGCTCAGTGTTAAATAAAAAAGGGAGATTATTTTCTCAAACAATTAACATTAACACATTGGAACAACACGAAAGTACAGAAAATTGGTACTGTCGATTGAAATGTGAAAGGTACCCATCCCTAACTGCACCTACATTCATTGGCATAGTGATACTTCAAATGCAAATACTGCCATCTTGTGGTCATAGGACAAACTAAGCAGGAAGTCAGTAGGTAGCCCACAGCCATTAACGCCAATCTTTTATGACCTACGTTAAATAAGAACCCTGGGGTTCATTTGCTTCTGTAATATAGTGACGTTATGAAGTGATGGGACTTCCTGTCTGTCTGCAGGTTTTGGAGTTCACCCTGACAATGACCAAGATGAAGGGCTTTTTCGAGGTTTTCTTTGAACATCCCCCGCCTTTCCAGTTGTGTCTTATCAAAAATAACACAGACGAGACGGTGTGGTCAACCACTATCCGAGAAGGTAAGAATGAACGAATGTTGCGAATGTAAAAGTTGAAACAGTTGAAGACAATAGGTTCATAATTATGTACTTCCATATAGTGTGTCTGGTATTATGTTTTATCGGCTGGTTTACAGGGCGTTTATTATGCGGCCCAGTAAAATCTGCCTCGCAAGAAGTGGCCGTGCAAATGTGACATGACAAAGAAAACTAACCCGAGTAATTCTGTGTACCGTATTTTCCGCACCATAAGCCGCCCCCTGTTATAAGCCGCACCTTCAATGAATGGCATATTTCAAAACTTTGTTTACCTATAAGCCGCGCCGTGTTATTAGCCGCACATACAGCGGCTAATAACAGGGGCGGTATAGCTCGGTTGGTAGAGTGGCCGTGCCAGCAACTTGAGGGTTCCAGGTTCGATCCCCGCTTCCGCCATCCTAGTCCCTGCCGTTGTGTCCTTGGGCAAGACACTTTACCCACCTGCTCCCAGTGCCACCCACACTGGTTTGAATGTAACTTAGATATTGGGTTTCACTATGTAAAGCGCTTTGAGTCACTAGAGAAAAAGCGCTATATAAATATAATTCACTTCACTTCACTTCACATACGCTGCGCTAAAGGGAATGTCAAAAAAACAGTCAGATAGGTCAGTCAAACTTTAATAATATATTACAAACCAGCGTTCTAACAACTCTGTTCACTCCCAAAATGTAATGTGCTAATGTGCAATCACAAAAATAGTAACACTCAAAATAGTGCCCAGCAATAGCAACATCAATAACTCAACGTTGCTCGAACGTTAATGTCACACAACACACAAAATAAACATTTAAAGCTCACTTTCTTAAGTTATTACTCATCCACAAATCCCTCAAATTCTTCTTCTTCGGTGTGCTCCACTTGTTTTTTGACACTACATCTGTGATGTGGACACGCATGGAGTCGTAGATCAACAGGGACGGAGCTGCGTGAAAAAAGTCACCCGGTCTCTTCGCGTAAACGTCTTATCAACCACTCGCTCATCTTTTCTTCATCCATCCATCCATCCCTTCGAGTTAGCTTTTATGATGACGCCGGCTGGAAAGTTCTCTTTTGGCAAGGTCTTCCTTTTGAATATCACCATGGGTGGAAGTTTCTGGCCGTTAGCATGGCTAGCTAGAACCACAGTGAAGGACGACTTCTCATTCCCTGTGGTGCGAATATTCACCGTACATGCTCCCGTTGTATCCACAGTGCGGTTCACAGGAATATCAAAAGTCAGTGGAACCTTGTACGCGTGTCTCTTAGTAGGAGCCATTTTGTGGTCTTTACAGAAACACACAAATGAAATTAAACGTAATATCCGCGCGCTTCTTCTTCTACCGGGGCGGGTGCTCACCTTGGCGGTTGCTTACAGTAGAAGAAGAAGCGCTTCCTCTTCTATGGGGGCGGTTGCTTACCGTAGAAGAAGAAGCGCTTCTTCTTTTACGGGGAAAAAAGATGGCGGCTGTTTACCGTAGTTGCGAGACCTAACTTTATGAAAATAAATATTAATATTAATCCATATATAAGGCGCACCGGGTTATAAGCCGCACTGTCAGCTTTTGAGAAAATTTGGGGTTTTTAGGTGCGGCTTATGGTGCGGAAAATACGGTACATTTTATTTCATTTGTATAATGTATTAGATTGAGTTTGAGTTTATTTTATTTCGAACATACAAGCATACAACATGATACATCACAATTTCCAGTTTCTCTTTTCAACATGTTCGAAAAGGAGTAGGAAGAAGCAGAGCTTATTTAATCCTACCCCTTTTCTTTTACATAACAGTTGCTAAAACGTTTGTTCACTTCCTGTTCTCAAGTTATTCACAATATACTCCATAAGTAATCACAATACAAATAAATAAATAATACTCTGTGAAATAAGTTATATTTCATATGGTGAGATGAGTAAGATTATTTTGAAAATGAATGGATGGATGAGATAAATTCAGAATGTTTATCATGGTTCTTCTTCTTTGTACTTTGTAAACACTTTAAGTTTGAAGAGTTTCTTGAAGTGGATCATATATTAGTACATTGTTTTATTGCTTTGCTTAATCCATTCCATAATTTAATTCCACATACAGATATACTGAAGATCTTAAGTGTTGTACGTGCGTACAAATGTTTTAAATTACATTTTTCTGTAGGATTATATTTCTCCTCTTTTTTTTGAGAAGAATTGTTGTATATTCTTGGGTAGCAGGTTATAGTTTGCTTTGTGTATAATTTTAGCTGTTTGCAAATTCACTATGTGGTGGAATTTCAGTATTTTTGATTCAATAAATAAAGGGTTTGTATGTTCTCTATATCCAACATTATGTATTATTCTAACTGATCTTTTTTGTAACACCGTTAGTGAATGAAGTGCACTTTTGTAATTATTTCCCCATATTTCTACACAATAACTCATATATGGTAACACTAGCGAGCAGTAGAGTATATGAAGTGATTTTTGGTCTCGAACATCCATCCATCCATTTTCTACCGCTTATCCCTTTCGGGGTCTCGGGGTGCTGGAGCCTATCTCAGCTACAATTGGGCGGAAGACAGGGTACACCCTGGACAAGTCGCCATCTTATCGCAGGGCCAACACAGATAGAACATGTTTTGCTTCATTCATTATTGACGTGTTTCTTGCTACTTTATGTTGTATATTTTTTACATGAAATTTCCAGTTCAATTTATCACCAATCATTATATCTAGAAATTTGGTTTCATTTACTCTTTCAATTTCTATTCCGTCTATTTGTATTTGTGTTTGACTTTCTCTTCTACTGTTACCAAATAGCATTATTTTAGTTTTACTAAGATTCAACGTTAGTCTGTTTTTGTCAAACCATCTTTTTAATTTGTTCATTTCTTCTGTTATTATTTGTATTAGCATTCTCTCCTGAACAAAACGCTGTTGTATCATCCGCAAATAATACTAACTTTAAATCTTTTGTAACTTTACAAATGTCATTTATACAGAGATTGAATAATTTTGGTATTGATCTTTGAGGTACACCACAGGATATATTTAGAGTTGTAGTTGTGTGTTCGCCTAGCTTCACGTATTGTTTCCTGATCGTTAAATAACTTCTTATCCAGACCAACCCTCTGATGCCATATCGTTCTAGTTTTTTGATTAAAATATTGTGATTAATTGTGTCAAATGCTTTAGTTAGATCCATCAACACTGCTGCCGCAAATTTTTTACTATCTATTGCATTGGTAATTTCTTCTGTAATTTCAATTAAAGCCATCGAAGTTGAAACATTAGCTCTGTATCCATATTGGTTTTCATCGAGTATTCTATTTTTATCTGTGAAACTCTCTAATCTGTTATTGAACAGTTTTTCAATGATTTTAGAAAATTGTGGAAGTAGAGAAACAGGTCTATAATTTGTAAATTGGTGTTTGTCTCCAGTCTTATAAATTGGTGCAACTTTAGCTATTTTCATTTTGTTCGGGAATTTACCTGTTTGAAATGATAGGTTACTAATATACATAAATGGTCCTGAGATCTCTTCAATAACCTTTTTTATTTTTTCCATATCAATTCCATTACAATCAGTTAAAGTTTTAGATTTGCATTTTTTTCACGATTATAACTATTTCCTCCTGTCACGTTACTGAGGAGCATGGAGTTGGGATTTCGCTCTATGGTATCATTATAGTCCTCAATTCGAAACTGGGTCTGGAATCCTTTCTTCCAATTTGGTCCAATATTTACAAAGTAATTATTGAAGCTTTTAACTACTTCCTTTATGTTGTCATTATTTTTGTTTCCGTCTAAGAAGTATTGGGGGTAATCCCTCTTAGTGCCATTTTTAATAATGCTATTGAGGATGCCCCATGTTGCTCTCATATTGTTTTTGTTCCTGTCCAATAATTCACTGTAATATTCATTTCTACATGATCGTTGTATGTTTGTTAGCTTGTTTTTATACTTTTTGTACCGGTACTTATTTTCTGCCTCTGTAGTTCTTTGTGCTATACATTTTCTATATAATGTATTCTTCTTATTACAAGCATTTTTAATCCTTTTGTCATCCATGGTTGATTATTCTTTCTCTGCTTTCTCCTGAGTTGTTTCCATGGACAATGTTTGTCATAAAGTATTATGAACTTGTTTAAGAAATGTTCATATGCTTCATCAACCTCTTATTCATTGTACACATTGTCCATATTTTGCTTTTGTAGTTCAATTTTGAAAGCAATTATCCTCTTCTCTGTGCAAAGTCTTCGAAATGTCCTTTTGGCTTCCATGTTCTTCTTGTAGTTTCCATCATATATTGTGAAAACTGGCAGACGATCACTCAAGTCTGTTATAAGTAGACCACTTGTAGTGTTATCAAAATCATTGGTAAAAATATTATCAGTAAGCGTGGCACAGTGTGCTGTGATTCTGCTTGGCTTTGTGATTTTAGGATATAAACTGATGCTGTACATTGTATCAATGAAGTCATCACTAGACTTTTGCTTGTTAGGGTTCAATAAGTCAATATTAAAGTCACCACATAAAGAAAATAATTTTTTTTTACCATTGTCCATGTAATTTCCCTTGATCCATTCTTGAAATGTTTCTATACTAGATTAGATTTGATTAGTTTATTTCAAAGGGGACAATGCAATTTCATAAAAAGACATGGTTAAAAAAGACAGAATTAGCCAGAAAGCTAGTTTTCATCTGTAGTCCCCTGGCCATAGAAAAAAGCAGTAAAATTACAATTTAAAAGAAATAGAGGGAAAAGGAAAAAAAGCACACAATTACTTTTTTTTTTGATATTGTGAAGTTTTTAAATGTTGTCCTACGATGTGCATGTGTTTCATTTGTGGACGTCTCCACTCTGTCAGGTGACTGTGTGGGGAAGCCAGAGAAAAAATCAAGGAAAAGGAAAAACAGTAAGTTCTCTTCCAAGATGCTCTCGCTTTGCACATGAACTATGAACTCATCTTGTTTTTGATTAGCCCCAAAGCACAAATAGATGGCATTTTTCTTTGCACAGGGAATGACGTAAGTTCATAGGTTGTCTGACATCACAATGTAAATGTTTTCCTTAGGCAGACGGAGTAGCAACCCCTCAGAAGATGAAGCAGAGTATAAAAAATACAAATTAAAGGCAGAGTCAGGTAGGTTTTTTTAAATCTTTTTTTTACTTAATGATGATAATATATTATTGTTATAACTTAAACATGATAATAAAATAGTACCGTATTTTTCGGAGTATAAGTCGCTCTGGAGTATAAGTCGCACTAGCCGAAAATGCATAATAAAGAAGGAAAAAAACATATATAAGTCGCACTGGAGTATAAGTCGCATTTTTTGGGGAAATTTATTTGATAAAACCCAACACCAAGAATAGACATTTTAAAGGGAATTTAAAATAAATAAAGAATAGTGAACAACAGGCTGAATAAGTGTACGTTATATGACGCATAAATAACCAACTGAGAACGTGCCTGGTATGTTAACGTAACATATTATGGTAAGAGTCATTCAAATAACTATAACATATAGAACATGCTATACGTTTACCAAACAATCTGTCACTCCTAATCGCTAAATCCGATGAAATCTTATACGTCTAGTCTCTTACGTGAATGAGCTAAATAATGTTATTTGATATTTTACGGTAATGTGTTAATAATTTCACACATAAGTCGCTCCTGAGTATAAGTCGCACCCCCGGCCAAACTGAAAAAAACTGCGACTTATAGTCCGAAAAATACGGTAATAATAAATGTGAATTTCAACATTACCACAGAAACCTATATTAAATTAAATAGGATTGTATTTATGTAAAATTACGATATTCTCCAAAATTACACTTTTTTGATACTTTTATGGCTGGAAATTGCTACCAGTATGTTAATTTCATAATCAAATTTATTATCATATTACTACTATTGCAAAAGTACAACTTTAATATTTAATTTCTATCTTGTAATTTTACCTTTTCAATGTAATAGTATGATTTTTTTTTTCTGCCGTTTAATATTAGGACTTTTTTCCCACTGAATTATGTTTTTTCTTCTATGTGTTACATTTTTTCTTCACAATATTGCAACTTTTCCTGAAGCCAAAATAAATAGGCCCCAACTGTGAGATAATAAACGTAAATGTGAGAAAAATCATATTTTTGCAAAAATAAAATTACGATATCGGTGATTTTTTTTTGCTGGTAAATTGTAATCTTACAAAGAAATGGTCATACATTTATGGGATTAAAATCCAACGAAATAAATGTAATTTTCAGAGATTAAAGTTGGAAAAAAATTCAGTAAATTCACAAGAACAAGGTCAAAATAAAATGAAATGTAATGGATTTATAAGAACACAATTGTATATTTTGCAAAAGTAAAGGCCAGATATTTGAAGGGAAAATATTACAGTTAAAAGTTGTACTTTTACTAGAGTAAAATGTTTATTTGTGAGTGAATGTTGATGTTACCAGAATACTTCATTTTACATCAGTAAAGATCAAATTTTACATGCTTAGTTTTTGTTTTTTCTCAAGAATTAAGGCGTGGTATTAGCACACAAAAAAAAAGTACCGGTAATTAAAGAAATCAAAGTCGCGAATAATTTTTCTTTTTCAGAGAATAAAGTTAGAATATTCTTCTTTTTTTAGCATTTTTTTCCCTCCCAATATTGCAACTTGTCTTTGTCTTCCTGAAGCTAAAATAAATTTCAGTCATTCTAAATTAGTCATGCAGTGACACCTCTGTGGGTATTTCCTGTCTCCTTTAAGACCACGAGAAAGTGGCCGTTCCGATCAACCAGGACCTGTCGGAGAAGCAGTTGCTGCAGGTGGCCAAACGTCTGGGGAAAGAGTGGAAACAGGCAGCCATCTTTCTGGGCTTAATCAGCCGGGAGCTGGATGACATCCAGGCGGCCGAGAAGGACGTGACCATGCAGAAGCTGAAAATGCTGGTGGAGTGGAAGAGCAAGAAGGGGCCGGGGAAGGCCACCGCCTTGCAGCTGCTCAGGTGCTTGGAGGAGCTGGACGACTTACCTGTTGATGTCCATCAAATCCTGAATGGTAAGGTTTAGCAGGAAACTGAAATACACTTACAAGAGCATGCAGAGTGTAGATACCGGTAAAACTGTATTCCAATGCAGCTACTGCCATCTTGAGGTGTAAATGAACAATTACATCAGTGCGTTTTCTATTTGTTTTTATGTTATTTAAAGACCCTGGTGTTTTTTACATTTTATTTAATCAGGAAATAACCCTTTGAGACCAAAAATATTTTTTTCAGTCCTGACCAAGAGGCAGCAAAGTTTCACACAGTTACAAAAAGAAACAATATAAGTTACATGAGGAAATACAGATTAATTACATAAAACGTGCACATTATTTAGGCAGTAGTCTGGACTTAAAAGCATTTAAGAAACAAACTTCTCAGTCTATTTGCAACAGTTTCCAAGCAAAAGGACCTTAGTGGAGGAAGGCACAGATTGACAGTTGATTTTTGATCGAGTATAAGTCAGCAGTTCTATGTGTGATTCAAATATGAATGTAGGGAGGCAGTAGTCCAAGCAGAGCCTTGTACATGAGATGGCCATCCCACTTGTGTCTTGAGTACAAGTCACAGTAATGTGTCGACAACTTATAATGAGCCTTACAGAAACATGGGTAAAAAAATGTCGCAACATTGGAAGACATGAAGATGAAGCATTCATATAAAAAAACACAAAAATCCTGCATGAGGTGGCGAAATGTCCGGGGTGTACCCCGCCTTCCGCCCGAGGCGGCTGGGATGGGCTCCAGCACCCACCGCGACCCCGAACGGGACAAGCGGTAGAAAATGGATGTATGGAAAATCCTGCACAGATTTAAAAAAAGTTGCCTAGACAAGGCGCCTATTTACTTTAAAAGAAAAACACAGCCTATTACAGAACAAAAAAAACCTAAGTTTCAAGTTCTTCAAAAGTTTTTCTATGTGTGGTTTAAAAAGTGACAGTCATAATGTAGTTGGTATTATAATTCTTGTATCACCTCTATGACAGTCCTTCCTAGTAGGGGTGTCTCGATCAGATATTGATATTGGATATTGGTCCAATATCAGCAAAACAACAAGTATCTGATGATTGTATTTAAATGCTCTGATAAAAGCAGTCCTTCAGCGTGTTTCCTTGTGCAAACCTGGACAGACAGTTAACGTCCAAATGTTCTCCAACAAGCTTTCCTTGTATTTTGGTCAAGTTTTTTAAATTAGGTAAACATGGTAGGCTTTCGACTCCTAAGAGCTTGCAGCTACACAACAGTTAAGCACACGAGCTAGACATCCTCTATGGAAAAAAATTCCTTAATTGAACAATATTGGAGTCTAAAACCCCTCATTTGTCAAATTAAACAAATATCAAAAAATTATCTTTTCATATTACTTACACATACAAAGTCTCCAAGGCAGAAGCGTATCCACTGACAAAATGATCAACTTTTTGCGTCATACCCTTAATTTAATGATTTATTGTGACTGTTAGGTGTCGCCCTCTGTCATATGGTTTTCATGCCTACCATTATTCTTGGAGTTTCGCTGGTCAAACTCTTTTTAACATCCCACACTACAATTTTTTAAAAAGATGTACAGTGATTCCTGCTGATATCATATCGGATTAGTATCGGTATCGGCCACCACTCTAGGTTCCAATATCGAGATCACAACAGCAGTGGAAAAAGTTGCATCAAGACACTGCTGGAATAGTTTGGAGAATCTTTTTTTACAGTTTGAAAACATTAGCTTAGTGTTCCCATCCAATCAACTTTATTTACAGTAAATAGCACATTTCAAACAACTATAAAAAAAATCACAAAGTGCTGCACAGTAGTTCAAACACACATTTAAAAGCAAGATAAAAACTAAGGACAGTCAAGTGTACGAAACATTTAACTAAACAAAGAATAAATACGGAAAATACGGAAAAAGAACAAAAAAAACAAGACCACACAACTCTAATGCTGGTTTAAAAGCCAATGAGTAAAAATATGTTTTCAGACATGATTTGAAAGTCATTAAAGAGGGAGACGTCCCAATAACCAGAGGGAGATAGTTCCAAAGTTTTGGAGCCACAGCAGAAAACGCACAATCCCCTCTGAATTTTAATCGTGTTTTTGGGATGACAAGGTGAAATTGATCAGCAGACCTTAGACATCCTGTGGGGGTGGAGATTTTTCAGTGGTCTGAAATAAAGAATATTTAAAGGTGCCATGTGTAATAATGTGACAAGATATGGTACTGCAATCAAGGTCAAAATTGTGTAGTCCCCTCCCACTCTCCATGACTGAGGTGGCCAGATACACAGCCGAATCCGAATCCTACTCCAAAGAACTTCAAATGGCAATCGACGAGTCCTACGCTGTAGGTTTCTCTTGTTTATGCTTCTTGCAAGATGGTTTACTATGTAAACATGACACATTTTACTAATATCGATTAGCCAAATGTATTTGTAAAGTTACGCAGCAATATTTTCGTCGGGAGTCGGGACAGATTGTTGGCATTACCCTGCTAAAATGTCTAGTTTGACCGCACGGACCACCATTGAAATAGTTATATATAATAATATATAATAAATTATGCATATCGCATTTGATGGCAAGCCAAGGCCAACAGTGAAATTACCGCCACATTTCGTTCAGCACAACTCCATGTTGCATCCAACCTGACGCACTGCATTCTCTTCCATGACCGCACATCACCATCTTTCAGTGCAGAGTGCAATTCTATGAGCCAACCCACGTTACACACAAACCACGTTACGCATAAATCATATAGCCTACTACGATGTCAATACACAAAGTAGAAAATCACTACATGTAGTGCATTATATTGTGCCAAGCAAATACCAACCCATATATGTTTGTTGCACATACAGTACCAGAAACCGCAATTAGCCGTGCTAATGTTGGAACGCATTTCCTCAGCGTATCGGCATATTGAGAAAGAAATAGGCATTGACACTACCCATATCCACATAGGTTGTATTTGTCGAAAATATATTTTGCCCTGTCAGTTGGATGACACATGGACATACTGTACAGGCTAACGGGCATATATTTCCCCCGTTAGCATATATGTCGATGTGTAATTGACCGGGCTGGCATGATAAGCATTACACTAGTGTGATGGTGCTTTGCTCCTAAGCATTCGTTGCATGAACACACTAGCGTTGTTAGACAATGTCAAAGACCGTATTGGACGATATAGTTTACATACGAAATGTCAATTTCCATTCATTACAAATAATAAGAAAACATAAATGCCTGACTTATCTATCAAGGAGGAAATTAACAAATTTGGCGTCAGATGAAAAAAAATCTTCTTCGCCTTCAGTCGTCTCCATCTTTTAAAGGCATCCCAGAGACAAATCCTTATTTTGTTCCTGGCTTCGTCATGAATAAGTTGAGAATTGTAACGAAGCCTTTTAGATTTACTAAGGTCTGAAATGTTTAGTAACTTTACCAGTGGCAGGAGCTCAACGAAGGTGGTGGTGCGTAACTGGCAACCTGAATGTGACACACTCACAGACTTTCTAATTGGTCAAACAGTGAAAGGCGGTGCATTGAAATTAAAACAATAACAAGATTTCGGGGCTGTAAATAAAATGTTGAAATGAGCATATCCCGGCTGAACTACTGTTATCAGTTATAGAGGTATTCAAAAAGAACATGATTTATTAATGCCTTTTGACATATCAGGGCCATTTAATGATGACTTGACATGAAGTTATTACATATGGCACCTTTAAAACCAAACAATAACATTTTCAAATTAATTCTAAAATGAACTGAGAGCCAGTGAAGGGATGCTAAAAAGGAGATAATGTGCTCATGGTTTTTTTGTGCTAGTTGAAAGGCGAGCAGCAGCATTTTGGACTACGGTAAGTGCAATCGAACGATTGAGCCCTGCTTCACTCCGACATAAAGTGAGTTCCAGTAGTCCAAACCTGATAAAATAACAACATGGATTACCTGCTCAAAGCCGTTAAAGATAAAACTCATTTAATTATTACTAAAAGTCAGAAATGATAAAAACTGGATCAAGCAACAGAGTTATCTGCTGTTCCCATTTAAAATCATTGTTAAACTTAAAACCAAGATTTGTGACAGTGGGTTTAAAATGGATGCATCAGGAGGTCCAAGAGTGAGCATTCTGGTTTACATTTGAGCCAAATAAAATGATTTTAGGGAAGTTTACCGCCAACCATGCTTTTAGATCCTCAAGACAAATCTGGTCAACATTAACAACTAACTTAAACCGTAGAAATAAATAATTGTGTCATCTGCATTGAAATACATTCAGCGTCAGACACATTTGGACCCAAATCATTAATGTAAGAGGGGCCCCAAAACAGACCCCTCGTGCACCCCCTTGTTTTCTATTGTCGACCAACTGAGGTTGAGTTAAAGAACGTAGACCGACATTATCTTTTCTTCCAGTTGCACTTCCTCTACAGCAGATTTTTTTTTAACGTCTGTTATGTTGTCAGGTGATAGTATGCGGAATACTTGTGTATAAAATGTGATCGAGTTATCAATAGTATTTTTTTTTTTTTTTTGAGGAGGACGATTTATTTCCCCAATGGGGGGCATGGCAGTAAGTAATTGGGAACTACTACTCGTGTAGTTCCAATACTTTTTGTCCATAAAGTGCAAAGACGTGGAAGAGAAGAAAATAATATGTAGTATAGTTTAAATGTGATTTTATTTGATGCAACTTAAACCATTAACTTGACCATTAACACTAATGAATGAAAGTTTATTTTGTTTTCCACTTTCAGACATGATCAACGAAGAAGACAAGGGACCATCTTAAACACTTTTTGTTTAGGTCTACTTTAATAACTGACATCCAGGTGAGGAAAGTGCTCACCTTCATCTCGATGGAAATTTTCTCTTAGTTCCTCTTTAATTGGACAATCTCTGGACACCCCAATCAGTAGTTTTTTTTCTACTGTAAGAATTATTCAGAGTTGTGTACGGACAGACACTAACCACTATCAAACATTGAGCATTACACCAAAAACAACTTTTAATATTTAATGTGGCACATCTGCCAAGTAGTGTGGACAGATCTTGGTTGGAGCATCTCTGCGTGGAGTTTGCTTCTCCGAATTGACTAAATCGTCAGTAGGTGTGAATCTTTGTCTACTTGTGTCCTGTGGTGGACATGCGACCAGTCTAGGGTATACCCTGCCTGTCACCTGAAAGTCGGCTGGGATAAGCTCTAGCTCAAGGTGGGTCCAAAGTGCAGCCTGCAGAAATGTTTTTTAACGGCCCGCCGCATATTGTAAACATACTATTACAAAAACACAAAGTGGAATAATAGAGCGAATAACGTGTAAAGTAAAGGAAAAAAGTTGAAAGAAAAGGAAAAAAGTTGAAATGTTGACACTAAAAACTAGGGATGCAAGATGTTTTTTTTCCAGGCCAATATAGATACAGATAGCTTCCTTCTCCTCAAAAACGATACAGATAACCAAATAACTTATTAACCAGCTATTATTTTTCAAATGTAATTTGTGCACATGCAACTTTCTTTGCATTTGGCTTTTTTGGCAGCTTCTCCAGGATGGTTTTCAAAACATGCTGGCAGTCCAGGTGGCTGATAAGGTTTGATGTGTCGACGAAATGTTTGCAGAACATTCGGTGAAAAAAGCATGCAAAATGTTTGCGACACGTGCTTCAGTTACTCACTCTAACCTACCTACAGCACAGTAGGAGCAATCTTGCATCATTGTAGCTATATATATATATATATATATATATATATATATATATATATATATATATATATATATATATATATATATATATATATATATATATATATATATATACATACACACTACCGTTCAAAAGTTTGGAGTCACCCAAACAATTTTGTGGAATAGCCTTCATTTCTAACAACAAGAATAGACTGTCGAGTTTCAGATGAAAGTTCTCTTTTTCTGGCCATTTTGAGCGTTTAATTGACCCCACAAATGTGATGCTCCAGAAAGAAAGGTCAGTTTTGTAGCTTCTGTAACGAGCTAAACTGTTTTCAGATGTGTGAACATGATTGCACAAGGGTTTTCTAATCATCAATTAGCCTTCTGAGCCAATGAGCAAACACATTGTACCATTAGAACACTGGAGTGATAGTTGCTGGAAATGGGCCTCTATACACCTATGTAGATATTGCACCAAAAACCAGACATTTGCAGCTAGAATAGTCATTTACCACATTAGCTATGTATAGAGTGTATTTCTTTAAAGCAAAGACTAGTTTAAAGTTATCTTCATTGAAAAGTACAGTGCTTTGCCTTCAAAAATAAGGACATTTCAATGTGACCCCAAACCTTTGAACGGTAGTGCGTGTATATGTATATATATATATATATATATATATATATATATATATATATATATATATATATATATATATATATATATATATATATATATATATATATATATATATATATATATATATATATATATATATATATATATATATATATGTATATATATATATATATATATATATATATGTATATGTATATATATGTATATGTATATGTATATATATGTATATGTATATATATGTATATATATGTATATGTATATATATGTATATGTATATATATATATATATGTATATATATATATATGTATATATATATATATATATATATATATATATATATATATATATATATATATATATATATATATATATATATATATATATATATATACTGACCTAACGTGTATATGTGTATATACTGACCTAACGTGTATATGTGTAAGTGTATATATATATATATATGTGTGTGTGTGTGTGTGTGTGTGTGTGTGTGTGTGTGTGTGTGTGTGTGTGTGTGTGTGTGTGTGTGTGTGTGTGTGCTTTTTTTTAATACTGGCTTTGACAATGAAATATATCAAAAGGGCCTCAGAGTCTTTTGATTTTGCCCCTGCTCTCGCTTACCCAGTCACCCACTCTTGACTATTATGTTGTAATAGTAGCTACTTACTGTATGATGAATTGCTGCAATGCAGTCTTTTACAAATTACTATTTATTTTGTCAGAGTTGCAGGAGCGCTATTGCTGTTTTTAAGGACCTTCTGTAAAAAGCTAGTCAAAGATTATCTTTGTGACAGCACTGTTTTAGAATCTGCTGCAAAAATGTGAGCCTCACCCAAGTTTATTGAACTGAACTCGCAGTTGAATAGCCTAAAATGGTCAAAAGAGGACCTAAAATGGAACCTTGTGCAACACTACTAGTGTAATTAAAGACGTCGAACAAATCACTACTGACTGCATCTGAAGCACACAAGTTACAGCAACACTTAAGTTACATGAATCACATTATTACAAACAATAGCTGCCAAAAAGAAGAGTACTTAAAGGGGTGCCTCGAGGAACGTCTCAGATACGTAAATCTAAAATTTGGACCCGAGTGTTCTGTTAGCTGGCAAGGTTCAAATGTCAAAGCAAGGGTCTGCCAATGTGGTCCAAGTTCCTCTGTACAACAGGAGCACTATAGTGTTTTTTTTAATTTGCTGCAGAAATGTTTGTCTCCCAAGTTTTGAACTGAACTCGAGGGCCGGTATGGATTTGGCCCCGGGGGCGCCAATTGAATAGAACTGCCCTATATCCCTTTGTCACTAATGGCTTAATTTTTTGTAATTTTATATTTGTTTGTAAATAAGTAAACATTGCCTACATTAAACAAAACCTGTATGCTGGCATTATTTTCCTTTTTTTTATTATACATGAATTTGCTACATTGATTTGACTTACAGTATGTGTAGAACAACATAGGCTATGTTCCCTTTTCAAAAATCCATTTTTATTCAGTAAAATGGAAAAAACAACAACAAAGGCAGCACTTTATATTTGACAATTCAGGGATTTGAAGGGCAAAATAGTAAGTAAGTTTAGAAGAAAAATATAGTGACAGAATTCAATCAAAACAAATAATACGACTGATCAAGATATCTGCACAGGTTATTTTATAAAAAATATCTTTGATGATTACTTTGAAATGTCACAATGCACCTTTAGGCACAAAATATATCCACACATGTTTGTAAAGTCTGCAGCAAAATCACATCAAATAGAACCAATTAAATGTCAATGTGTGTTAAATTTTGACTATGTATGTATTATGTTTTATTATTTAGCCCTTGTATTTATGTATGTGCACAAGTGGAGTTGTTTCCTCTCTCCGGTAGTCCATAGTCACGTCTTCTTTAAGGGACACATTGATGAGAAACAATAATCATTCCATCAGAAAAACTAACTTTAAAAAGGCCCCAACTTTGAGATTGAACATTTTACTTTTTATGAGAAAAACAATGCTTTTCCCCCAAAAAATTATATATGTATAAAAAAAAGTATTTTAGGGTTTTTCTAGAGGTATCTTAAAATCAAAAAGTTGTACATTTACGGGAACAAAATCCCACTAAAACGACAGCAATAAAAGTAATTTTCAGAGATTAGTCAGAAAAAATATCAGTACATTCTAGATGTACAAGAACAAGGACAAATAACAGAAGATGTCAGTTACACAAACAAAGTTGTACATTTTACAAGAATAAAGTTTTGCGTAAAGTAATAATTTTTAAGGAGTAAGATTGAGATCTGTAAAAAAAAGTGTGCTTTTGCAATAATATTAAAGGAAAAGGTTGTTCTTTTACTAGAGTAAAATATTTATATACTGAAATGTTGATTTTACCAGAATATTTTATTTTACAAGAGTAAAGTTGTAATCATACATTATTTTTTTAATCAAGTTGTAACAACAATAATCATAGTTTAAAAAAAATGTAATCAAAATGTAATGAGAAGAAATTTTATTTTCAGAGTGTGATGTTAAAATGTAAAAAACAATTTCCTTTTTACATAAAGAGGTTGTAATTGTATGAGAATAAAATGTTTTTAATTGAGAGGGGGGTGTCCCAATTTTAAGAGTAAAATTTTAATTTACAATAATTGAAGAGAAATTATAAAAATAAGGTCAGAATATTTTTGAATAAAGTAGTAGCTTTGCAAGACAAAAATGTAATATTACAAGAAAAGGTTGTCATTTTACGAAAATAAAAGTTTAAGAAACAGTTAAGATTTTTCAAGAGAAAAGTTTTATATATATATATATATATATATATATATATATATATATATATATAAATATATGTGTGTGTATATATATATGTATATATATATATATATATATATATATATATATATGTATATATATATATATGTATATATATATATATATATATATATATATATACATATATATATACACACACATATATTTATACATGTATATATATATATATATATGTATATATATATATATATATATATATATATATATATATACATATATATATATATATATATATACATATATAAATATATGTGTGTGTATATATATATGTATATATATATATATATATATATATATATATATATATATATATATATATATATATATATATATATATATGTGTATATATATATATATATGTATATATATATGTGTATATATATATATATATATGTATATATATATATATATATATACACACACACATATATTTATATATGTATATATATATATATATATATATATATATATATATATATATATATATATATATATATATATATATATATATATATATATATATATATATATATATATATATATATATATATATATATATATATATATATATATATATATATATATATTTAGAATGATGTCATAAAATGAGGCGGAAAAAATCCTAAATTAAGAAAAACGAACTCAAACTATCAAAAGGAAAACATATTTAGCTTTAAAAATGATTAAAGTTGAGAATGTCAAGTTAAACTTTTGTACAAATTTCACAATAAGTCTGCACATAAAAGTTATCATTTCAACCAAAACTGTAATATAACCCGATGAACATATGGGCTGCTGGTGTCAGTCTGTCGCATTCAGGAGCCTGTGGGAATTTTGACTTTCATTGGTTAAAACTATGACAGTTTCTGCAAGATCATTCTTTTCTCCCCCCCTCAAAAGACCTCCACTTGTTTCCCCCAACAATATTTCAACTTGATTTAGTAACATTACAACTTTATTCTCACAACATTTGACTGTTAATTCCTTCCAATATGGCTCTGAACCCAACTGAGACACGGTGTTTGTGTTTGTCAACATGCTGTAAGGGCTCGTGGGAAGATGCAGCATCACTTTGACTTGCCAAAAGTATATTCATGAAAAATATAAACCTAGTAAAACTAACAGTATCTTTTTAACACAAGCCTCGCTTACTGCAGTCACGGCACACAATTAAGTTTCACATTGGACAATTCAGTGCAGACAGTGAACACACCACAAGGCTAACATGGGTCAAGAAAACGTTCTCGTATTTACTCCAGAACCTCTGAGGTGGGTACAATATTGGCAACGCTCCAACGCACACATGCATCATTAAACTAAAGAGCAACAATATCATCGTTTTGTCCGCCAAAAATATATTCTTTAAGGGGGGGAAAATGCCAGTGAGCTAGTGTTAGCCTAGCCAGCACGCTAATGTTAGCCGAGTGTGCTAGTACTAGCCGCATGGAGGGGAAGGTGGTTGCGTTAAACAAGCCGTAAATTTGGCTTAAAGGCTAGAAATAATGAAATATAACATATACACATGGATTTCAGTGTACAGACTTTAAGTAAAAACTACCTTGAATTGTCTTTGCTCTTCACAAATCAAGTGTTGATACACTTTAAATAGAGAAATATATACACGGGGGTGTTGTTTGTATGTACACTAGGAGAAGAGCTTGTTCACCTTGCTCTACAGTGATTGTTCGGCTACTTAAAAAAATATTCATGTTCAGCAACGTACAGCGTCCAACTTTTTTTTTTGAAGCAAAGTCCAATTTTGGGGCTTTTTCTTTGGCTTGGAGGAGCTTAGGGCGGGACTCCGACTTGTGGTTGGCTCCTTATCACCATTTCTTACTTGAGAGGACATACACAGAAGAGGGGTAAGTGAATGCAGCACACAGGTCAAAGGTCATTCATTTATCCACCTGGTTGTTGGGAGGCTGCTTGTCGCCGTTGACCCCGAGGAGGATTGCGTCCTCTGTGTTGTCGCTCTTCATTTCAACAACAATGTTGTCTTTGCCCGATTTGTCTTTGGTGCTGCACAACAACACAACATGACAATAATGTGAGAAAAAAGATGCCACTTGCGAGAGTATGTTTGTAATAAGAGAATAAGTCGAAATATTACAAGAAAGTTGTACATTTATGAGGATATAGTTATAAATGTGGGATCTGAACCGAGGATGTCGTTGTGGCTTGTGCAGCCCTTTGAGACACTTGTGATTTAAGGCTACCATATTTTTCGGACTATCAGTCACAGTTTTTTTCATAGTTTGCGACTTATACTCAGGAGCGACTTATGGGTGAAATTATTAACACGTTACCGTAAAATATCAAATAATAATATTTAGCTCATTCACGTAAGAGACTAGACGTATAAGATTTCATTGGCTTCAGCGACTTATAATCCGAAAAATACGGTATATAGTAAATAAACATTGATTGATTGACAAGAGGAAAAAGTCAACATTTTTCGAGGACCCCAAGTCGTGATTTTACGAGCATACATTTGCGATAATAGAACGCGTCAAAATGTTATTTGGAAATTCGTAATATGACGAGAAAAGGCCGTAACTAGGGATGTCCGATAATATCAGACTGCCAATATTATCGGCCGATAAATGCTTTAAAATGTAATATCGGAAATTATCGGTATCGGTTTCAAAAAGTAAAATTTATGACTTTTTAAAACGCCGCTGTGTACACGGACGTAGGAAGAAGTACAGAGCACCAATAAACCTTAAAGGCACTGCCTTTGCGTGCCGACCCAGTCACATAATATCTCCGGCTTTTCACACACACAAGTGAATGCAAGGCATAATTGGTCAACAGCCATACAGGTCACACTGAGGGTGACCGTATAAACAACTTTAACACTGTTACAAATATGCGCCACACTGTGAACCCACACCAAACAAGAATGACAAACACATTTCGGGAGAACATCCGCACCGTAACACAACAAACACAACAGAACAAATACCCAGAACCCCTTGCAGCAGTAACTATTCCGGGACGCTACAATATACACCCCTCGCTACCAAGGGGGGGTGTATATTGTAAGGAGAATGAAGTAGGGATAGTTATATGATAACAGAGTTGTAATATTACAAAAAAGGTTCTAATTTTACAAGAATAACGCCATATTTATGGAGCCAGAACACTGCCAGTAAGATTTGGTATGGGAAAAAAAATGGCCATTGTAGAAAAAGTTGTATTGGCACCGAAACAAGTTTTAAATGCAAAAAAAAAAATGCAAGTAAACCACAGTAAAAGAAGAAAGGTGGACCGAGGGCGTCTAAATCAAGTGTAAAAGTTATATGATATCTTCGTGTTAACCTAGCCATACTTTGAGGGTGTAGTATAAGTGGTACAGAAATTGATTATGTATTTCTAAATGATCCATGTTTGTCTTGGTATATAGCCATAATATTTGGCAAAACTCCATATGGAACAATACTTTGTGGCTGTATTTATTCTTTTAAAACGTTTAACACCAGACATTCAAAATAGGTGGACTCATGTCTTATTGTATTTTATTGTCTAGTATTATTTTGACTTGTATAAACAATGTGCTGAAACTACCGCTATTGTGGTTAATTTCCTGCCTTGCAAATAATACAACACATTCAAGTTAAAGTTAAAGTACCAATGATTGTCACACAAACACTAGGTGTGGTGAAATTTGTCCTCTGCATTTGACCCAACCCCTTGTTCACCCCCTGGCAGGTGAGGGGAGCAGTGGGCAGCAGCGGTGCTGCGCCCGAGAATCATTTTTTTGTGATTTAACCCCCAATTCCAACCCTTAATGCTGAGTGCCAAGCAGGAGGGTAATGGGTCCCATTATTATAGTCTTTGGTATGACTCGGCCGAGTCATACCATATCCTAAATAATATTCCACATAATATTTACATGTACATTTGAAAGTACAACCTACAACATAGTCTTAAAACATCAACAGCTATTATATAGAGCTGAGGGATCATCCCTCCATCCATTTTCTATCGCTTATTCCTTTCAGGTTCGCGGGGGGTGCAGGAGCCTACTTAAAATTAATTAGAAAAACAGGCTGGACTTTTAGGGGAGACATAATAATATCTGAGTAGTACTTTGTGATGTTGCTGTATGTAATTCAACAAGAAAGACAAAGAAGATCTCTGCCTTTGTGGGACATCTGCACTTCTTTCACAGGTGTGTTTCTGAGAGGACATCCAACTACAGAACATCATCATCAAGTGAGTGAAGCTGATGGTTGATTGCCTGGTTACATTTTTTTTTTTTTAATTAAACAATCATATAATAAATCCTTGATAAACTATCATAACTAATAAATATGAGTAATTGCTTTAAAGTTATTTAATTTGCTTTGTGAAGAGAATTTATACATAGTAATAAATTAAACATTTAATAAATAACATAAATATATCCAAATAACCTTTTAGTGCGGAAATCAACTGCATATATAAAAGCAATTGTAAAAGTAATGAAGTTGACCAGAGTGCTTTACGAAGTAGTCAAAGAGTAATTAAAGTCGGTCACTGTATCATGCTTACAAATACAAGATTTCTCTCTGAGCAGATTAATTTGCGGAAAGCGACACATACAGGTCTACTCAAGATAAATATAAAATAAAAACTTTTGCGTTACCATGAATTGATTAACGTGGACCCCGACTTAAACAAGTTGAAAAACTTTTTCGGGTGTTACCATTTAGTGGTCAATTGTACGGAATATGTACTTTACTGTGCATTCTACTAATAAAAGTTTCAATCAATCAATTCATAATTTCATATTTTGAAGCTTTTTAAAACTTAATTTAGACGCCCTCGGTCCTCCTTTCTTCTTCTACGGTGTTTTACTTGCATGCCGAAGTCCAGTAAAACTGCTTCCGGGTGAACTTGTTATAAGCCCCGCCCACAGGTGCCCGCCCCTCATGCTAAAACACTAGTGATGGGATCGGCAGTTCTTTTGACTGTACTGAATCACTAGAATCAGTTCCTTAAAATGATTTGTTCAAAAAATTCATTCACCGAATCCCCCCCCCCCCAAATAAAAAAATAGGGGGGGGGCGTGCGTAGTACAGTGCAGACATTCGCGGGAGAAGCAGCAAATAGGCGCCCACACAACACTACCGCCCCTCCCTGAATCACGTTCGCGAACGACACAACACTAAGGGGGCGCCCCTTAGTACAGTACGTAGTACAGTACAGTGCAGACATTCGCGGGAGAAGCAGCAAATAGGGTGAACGCGAGTCCCCACGCACTGCGTAGGGACTCGCGTTAATCTAACAACAACAACAGTTGCAGTAGAAGGGATAATAATAATAATAATAATAATAATAATAATATAAATCAGAATTGATCCCCAAGGAGAAATTTATTTTTGTTATAATAACTGTGTAAATAATAGCCTATGTATGTGCACATACATTAGTTATTATTTTTATTTTAAATCTTCTCAAAACAGCCTGCCCTACACTTTACCCCCCGCCAGTAGACTGCTAGTAGACTAGTAGTCTACTCTCATAACTTTATGTGTTGAGATAATGGGGACGTGTGTTTGTTTTCATGTGGCTTGTTTTCATGGGATCGGCAGTTCTTTTGACTGTACTGAATCACTAGAATCAGTGACTGACACAGCACCACACTGTGGCCGCAGTTCAGTACGTGAACCGAATCACTTCTGCAGTTCTTTTGACTGTACGAATCACTAGAATCAGTGACTGACACAGCGCCACACTGTGGCCGCAGTTCAGTACGTGAACCGAATCACTTCTGCAGTTCTTTTGACTGTACGAATCACTAGAATCAGTGACTGACACAGCGCCACACTGTGGCCGCAGTTCAGTACGTGAACCGAATCACTTCTGCAGTTCTTTTGACTGTACCGAATCACTAGAATCAGTGACTGACACAGCGCCACACTGTGGCCGCAGTTCAGTACGTGAACCGAATCACTTCTGCAGTTCTTTTGACTGTACTGAATCACTAGAATCAGTGACTGACACAGCGCCACACTGTGGCCGCAGTTCAGTACGTGAACTGAATCACTTCTGCAGCAGCAGTACAGTTTAATTGCAAATCAGCATTATTATAATGATGATGATAGCTACTAAACAACATCAACAACAACAGTTGCAGTAGAATAGATAATAATAATAATAATAATAATATGAATCAGAATTGATCCCCAAGGAGAAATTTATTTTTGTTACAATAACTGTAAATAATAGCCTACATATGTGTACATACATTAGTTATTTTTTATTTTAAATCTTCTCAAAACAGCCTGCCCTACACTTTACCCCCCGCCCCCGCAGAGCAGAGAGCGAGAGCGTTGTCGTTCACTGACTGATTCATGTCGTTAATCCGCGGTGAACGAATCGTTCGCTCAGTCCCTCCCCCCGCCCTCTCATTGGCTGCGTCGTTCGCCGACGTCGAGGGTTCTGTGAGTCACAGAATGCGCCAGTTCCACTCATACCGGCATGGTCGCGGCGGAGCTCAACTGAACTGAGAAAGGAACGAATCAGTTCATGAAGTGATTCGGTTCAGTACGTTCACTCAAAAGATTCGTTCTTCCGAACGAATCGTTCACGAACGACTCAACACTATAAAACACTGCCATTATTTTGATACTATAAAAAAAGAAGCAAAACCGGGAAAAAAGAAACAAAATCGTAAGAGAGAAGCGGTCACAAAAACCTTTGAAAAACACAAAACAATAAAAGTGTACAAAAATATGGATTTTGGCATCGAAAACATCCACCCAAAAATAATGTATTTTTTCAATGTTTGTATTTATTTGTTGCCAAAACTTGCTTCGGTGCCAGCATTCCTTCTCCGTAATGTGATAGTTTTTTTTTCTGTGTAGGATAATCTTTACTGGATCAGACTTTGAACACTCCCCCGCCATGTGCACTTACAGGTCTTGCTTGCCGGAGCGTCCACAGATCTTTCCTTTTTTGTAGAGGAAGTAGAGCCCGCTGCCCAAGATGGCCAGCAGCAGGATGCAGATGATGACGACTGCAATGATGACACCGCTGCCCTCTGGTGGCAGAAACACACAGAAGAAGCTGAGCGTGAGTACAGTCCAAAACACATTGAAGAGGATGACTCAGACTGTGAAGCATGCCACAGTGTGCAGGGTTGTAACTATATAGAGTGCAGCTACGTGTCGTCTTTTTTTTTTTTTTTTTTCAAACGTGTCCACCTAGAAGGAAAGGAAACATTCCAAAGTGGAGGAAAGGTGAAGTGTGCTGATGTGCATGCATTGGAGAAGGTGCTGGGAACGGTGCTGGTCATTCATCAGGGGAGAGAGAGAGCAGGAAGTTGACTCTTTACAAACCTTTCCTGATTCTCTCTGGTGGGATAGCTGTTGCTGTTTGGACTAAAACCACATGAGCACAATTATCAGTGTGAGACATTAAATAACACACGCACAAACGATACAAGACGGTGATAGTAGCACAGCCGCCCTGTGGAATCGCTTGGCAAGAAACAACATTCTTCCTCAGAGAAATGTTTTGCTCTGAAAAACGACAAGACAGAGAAAGGAAGGAAGCAGCAGAAAGATCCACTAATGGGAGTCAGGAGACGTGAACGTGCGCATTTCAGCATCAGCTGCTTCCTTACAGTCACACTGAGGCATGTTGTAACTACCGTATACAGCCTCCATCTGCATGACATCATGCTAATCTGTACATATTTGTACTCTACAGCTTTGCCATGCAAACCATTTAGCATGTACATTAAGGTACACCACAATAGGCATGATAAACAATTGTATGGAATTGAGTACACTGTTTTGCTGCAACCAGCAGAGGGCTGTTAATTCCGTCTCAACTAATCAGTGATGTAAAGAAGAACTTGATGTCAGCTATGGGAAGTTGAGACACACTCATGCAGAATTGATGCCTTCCGAAAATAATATTCTTAAAGGTAACGGGGTGGTATTATTACAAAAAGAAGTTGCTAGTTTATGAGTATAAAGATGGAATATGGAGGGGAAAAAAAATATATTTTTCCAGAGAATTAAACTAACATTTCAAGATTGAAGTAATAATAAAAAAAGTATCTAGTTTGAGAATAAAGTTCTACGATTAAGATATTTTACAAAAACTTTTTTTTTTTAACAAATTAACCGCGTTACAAGTAAAATTCAGAATTTTACGTGAATATAGAAAAAGTAAACATTTTCCAACATATAAATGGTAAACTAATGAAGTCGTAATGTTAATACAAAATGTGGTGATTGACAAGAGTTACAGCATAAACATTTATGAGAAAAAAAACAACTTTCCAAGACTAAAGTTATTGTATTGTGTGAAGAATTTATTTTGGGAATTTATAGTTGTAATATTAAGACCAGGTCATAACTCTTTCAGGAATAAAATTGCAATATTAAAAGAGAGTTCCCAATAATACTAATATTTTGTGAAAAAGTCACAATATACAAACAAAGTCATAATATGATATGAAAAAAATCTAAATTGTAAGACTAAAGGTTGTAATTGTTTAAGAATAAACTTGTAATATCACAAGCATAACAGTAGAACAATACTAATACTGTAAGAAAAAGTCACACTGTTGTAAAAATAAAGTCATAAAAGTACAATATTTTATTTTTAAGTTATTTTCTAAGAATGAACTCATAATATTACCAGTATAAAGTTGTAATGTAATGTACAAAGATTGTAATTTTTTTCCAAGAACATTTTAATACAAGAAAAAGGTTGCATTTTTCAAAAATACAATTTGCAATATTACGAGGGAGTCATAGTTTTACCACAATGACATTATTATTGTGAGGAAAAGTCACAATATATTACACAATATTATGACATAACTATACTATATTACGTAATATTATTTGGCAGAATGTCATTTTAAAAAGATTAACTTTTTCCCCAAAACTTTTTTTACGAGAACATTTGGAATACAAGAAAAAAGTTACATTTTTCTAAAAAAAACTTCTAATATGTGGAACAAGTTTCAATTTTATGAAACTTTAGTGTGCATATTTTTATATAGATGTTAGGGATGGGCATTATAACTGATTGATTTTTCATCAAAAATAATCAATTATGTAAGGGTTGAGGCGCGCCGGAGTGCAATACTCAGCTGCAAACAGCAGAGGCGCTTTGCTTCTGTCTCACAACTGTTGTAAAACCCAACCCAATAACAGTTAGGTAAACCATAATTGGCACAATAAATATTAAACTAATAACTTGTGTGGAGTTGAGCGCACTACTTGGCTGCAACCAGCAGAGGCACTGTTGATTTACTAGTTTGTGATGTAGAGTGGAAGAACATGCCGTCAGAGAAGAACATATTTAAAAAATGATAAATGAAAATGAGGTTGAATGCCCATCCCTAGCAACGATATCAATCATGAATACCATATGTCTGAGCAGGCATATTGCACCCTCTAGTGGCCATTTGTGTGTTGCAGCTGTGCAGTGCGAGGCGGGTAAATATAGAGCAGCTGGCTGTCTTCTTACCTGTGCTAGAGGAAATAGTGCTTGTGCGTACGGTGGTGGCTGCTGCTGTGGTGTGTACGACTGAAAAAAGGTAAGAGGCACACACATGGGGGGACATTACAGTATGTTAACACACATAAGGACGAGGAGGACGACACATGGCGAAGCGCTTCAAACACAATAATTAGACGTGACACAGAACAAAAGAGTGGAGGCAGGGTTGGCAAACTCGAGCAAGAACTCACTAGCTTTGATTTTGAAGGCGACAGCGTCAGCGCCATACTGGTTAGAGGCGTTGCAGAAGGCCGTGAGGTCGGATGTCACCGCCACGCTCGCCTTGCTGGTGATGACGTCCTCCAGCTCTACTTCGGACGTGGTCTCCAAGACCTGGTGCACCAACACAAAAGAAAGTCCCATGTTCATAATGTCATCAGATTCCAACATATCATTTAGACTAGGGATGTGCCAATCGGTATCGGCCGATTGTCCTGAAAAATTACTACATGACGATCATAATAGGTTTTTCCATCATCGTTAATGCATTTTATTGCTGATCACAAACGCCGATCCTTTCTGGCTGACACTATTTATTTTTAGTCGCCCAGCTGCTAATTATTAAGGTGATTAGTAGGCTAATTATCTGTCTAAATACACAGTGTGGAGCCACTCCGGGAAGCTAATATTAATCACCTCAATTACGACAAATAAACTGAATTTATTTGTATCTTTAGTATCTTTATCACGTACCATAATCACTGGAGGATGCTTAACATGTTACACACAAAGGAAGAGAATAATGAACTAGTTTGAATATTGTGTTGATATTGTTAAACTGTCAATGGCACTCTCCATAAATAAAATGTACAGTTATTACATTTAATTGGTATCGGCCGATCTCACTCATGGATGATGATTTGGTAGCATGAAACAGAACATCCCTAGTGTATACCACTACTCTCAGAGACTTAGCCGTTAATTGAATAGATTTTATATATATATTTGGGGCGTTCCGATACAATTTTTTCACTTCCGATACAATATCGATATTAGAGCCTTGAATGTTGGCTGATACCAATATTAATCTAATATGATAGCAGAAATCATAGTACAAACTTTTATTATTTTGTTTTGTGGGATGTTAGAACATGTTTGATCAAGTCTAATTAGTCAAACATAGAAAAATGCTTACAGTACAGTACATACTTATATTATTTTGTAGTGTGGAATGTTGGAAAAGTTTTGAACAAGTACAATTACTAAGATAACAATGGTAGGTATAAAAAACAAAACAAAACCTTATGATAGATTAATACTTTTGAAGTTAATTTGCATTTTGGCGACACCAAGTTGTCAGAATAATTCATAAAATTAAAGTCATGGCACAGTAAGTTGAATGATGCGGACACATTTGTTACTCGATACCTTTTAATATGTTTCTATGTTGGAGACTTTGTATCTAAAAGTAATATGCAACTATAATTATATTATATTGACAAATGTGATGTTTTGGACTGCACTATATAATTAAGGACACTTTATACGTATGTCTAGCTGGTGTGCTGTTGTGTGCTTAGCTGTTATGTAGTTGCTAGCTCCTAGTAACATATAGCCTAACATACCTACTTCACTAAAATACAAGAACATCCTTATTGGAGGATATTTAGAGATTAACTGGCTGTACAGCTTTGCACAAGTAAACATGCTGCAGGACTGCTTGTATCGGACATTTTGGATGCAAGCCGATATCATCCAATTCCTGTTTTTTTTCTGATAGCTGACCGATATCCGATATTAATATGGGATTGGGACACTACTGATTTATATGTAATTCCAATGCGTTCGTAGTGCAATACCTTTCCATCAAGGGTGGTCCAAACAATGGTGGGAGCAGGGAAACCTCTGACTTGGCAGATCAAGTCCACCGTACTGTCCAAACTCTCCTCGATATCAGTGCGTTCTGGTGGTACGATCTCTGGTGGGCCTGAACAGAAAAATAATAGCAAAACAAAACAAAGCTCAAACCCCAATGACATGATGATACTGTATGTATTTCTGTATCAGGATCAGACATACCGTTCACGTTAACGCCGAGCGTCGCCATAGTTTCCAAGCCATCGACTTCCGGAACAGTTACCATGCATTGATACGTCCCTGCTGTATCAAAGGTGGCGTCCTTCAGTATCAAGTGGTTGCCCATTGACACGTGTTGTCCGTCCTAAAAACACAACAAAGAGGGTTGAATATTTTTGATTGTGAATACAAATATTTAAACACTATTTCTAACTATGTAATATTTATAGTAATCATAGTAAAATAAATATAGAGGTAAAATAACACAAATAAAATAATCCATAAATGAAATAGATTAATAAAATAATAGTTCCAACAAAGTATTTAACAATGATAGTAAAATATATAGTGAAAAAACAGCAGTCCCTCGCCACGTCATGCTCTGAATAGGCAGGTTCACCGTAATGCAGATTTTTTTGGAGGCGGGGGTCTAATTTAAGCCTATTTTCAGTATGAAAGTGGCTAAATGAACTACAAATATCAATACGAGACTGGTATTGGCCACTAGATGAGACCAAACCAATCAAGAGCTCGCTGTTCAGTATTGTGGCCACTGATTGGCTGAGCCTCAGGTAGCATTAAATGGTAAATACTTGTATAGCGCTTTTCTACCTTCAAGGTACTCAAAGCGCTTTGATCAAACCAGGAACCCAAGGGTGCTGGCACGGCCGCTCGCCCAACCGAGCCACGCTGTCCCCCCATTACTATGTTGGATTAAAAGAGTGTAAAGGTGACTAAAGGGTGTTATTTAATATTTAGAGGGCTCTCATGATGTTTAGAAAATTATTTAGAAGTTGGTAAACAGGTTTTTATGCTCTAGCCATTAAACAATCTTTAATTTAGAATAAATAATTGCCATTTCGCAGAAATGCATTCACCCCGCTCAGGCCCGGAAGCAATTAACAGCAAAAAAAAGGGTTTACTATTTAACAAAATACATCAATGAAATATATATAAAACAATCGTTTCAACAATATATACAGTCATACTAAAACCGGCGCATTGTTAAAATAATACAAAAACTAACAAACAACGGCAAAAAATAAACGCCGAACTCTAACCCCCAAAAAATATAATTTATTGTATAGTTAAAATAGTGAATCAAAATAGATAAATGAGATAAAAATAGAAGAGTGTTGGAAATAAAGAACTAATAAGACTTTTGACTGCAGCCACATCAAGCTTTTTTTCACCAGTCGGATATCGTAAAAGAGGTGTTGATGCAGCGTTGGCTCAAAAATACAGCACAAGCTTATAGATAAAAGTCTAGATAAATAAATAAATGGGTTATACTTGTTTAGCGCTTTTCTACCTTCAAGGTACTCAAAGCGCTTTGACAGTATTTCCACATTTACCCATTCACACACACATTCACACACTGATGGCGGGAGCTGCCATGCAAGGCGCTAACCAGCAGCCATCAGAGGCAAAGGGTGAAGTGTCTTGCCCAAGGACACAACGGACGTGACTAGGAAGGTAGAAGGTGGGGATTGAACCCCAGTAACCAGCAACACTCCGATTGCTGGCACAGCCACTCTACCCACTTCGCCAGATATATGAAAGGACAAAATTAGATGAATAAAGAACAAAATCTTTAAATAATTACTTAAATCTGTTATTAATTATTTATAATTGGAATTACATAACATTAATTTTATATACTGTAAATGTGTTAATAAATATATAAATTGATTTAATGTAAAATTATATTTAAATAATTAAATTGATTATTACACTATTTAATCAATTATTGGTTTAATTATTTAATGATTTGATAAATTATTAGTTTTTTATGATTTTATTGAACATGTGTGTCAGCCCCTTATGAATTAGTTTTATCTGTCAAACTCAACCTTCAAAGTCAGTGGGCAGATCCTAACACCTGATTGGTTACCACTTTCAATTAAAATTAAATCAAGTACTTCCACATAATTTGCAAGGTTTAAAATATCTACCACCAACTCATGGAAAAGTATATCCTCCTTAGCCTTAGACTTCCAAAAAGTTCCAGCCTTCAGACCAAAGCAATTATTGGACCAAATTGGTGTTAGCCCCGCCCACTGACATTGATGGGGGAGTTTGACACATAAAATGAATTTATGAAACCTGATGTACAGGTATCATGAAATAAGTAAATAAATCAAGAAATAAAAATTTAAATTGTGACATTAATTAAATAATAAATTTAATCATAAAATAATAAAATACATCACTTAATCATGAAATAATACATTAAATTGTGAAATAAATCAAATCATGAACTAATTAAATAAATTATGGAATAATAAAATCACGATATAATGAAATAATCAACTAAAACAACAAATAGTTAAATAAATCATAAAATAAGGGAACTCAATAATTTCATGATTTAATAGTTAATTAGATCATGAAATAATGAAATTAATAATTAATTAAATATTAAAATTATGTATTACAATTAAATTATTCAATAATTACCGTATTTTTCGGACTATAAGTTGCAGTTTTTTTCATAGTTTGGCGACTTATACTCAGGAGTGACTGATGTGTGAAATGATTAACACATTACCGTAAAATATCAAATAATATTATTTAGCTCATTCACGTAAGATACTAGACATATAAGATTTCATCGGATTTAGCGATTAGGAGTGACAGATTGTTTGGTAAACGTATAGCATGTTCTATATGTTATAGTTATTTGAATGACTCTTACCATAATATGTTACGTTAACATACCAGGCACGTTCTCAGTTGGTTATTTATGCCTCATATAACGTACACTTATTCAGCCTGTTGTTCACTATTCTTTATTTATTTTAAATTGCCTTTCATATGTCTATTCTTGGTGTTGGGTTTTATCAAATACATTTCCCCAAAAAATGCGACTTATACTCCAGTGCGACTTATATATGTTTTTTTTCTTTCTTTATTATGCATTTTCGGCCGGTGCGACTTATACTCCGGAGCGACTTATACTCTAAAAAATACGGTAAAAGTACTTTTACAATAAATAAATCAATGACATATTGAATAACACATATATGTATTTAACCCCAATTATAAATAACTATGACACATTTAAGTAAGTTATTTAAAGATTTACTGTATGTATTTATTTTATTTTGTCCAAATTTGTCCTCCCCGAGTCCTTCTTTTTGTCATGTCTGTTCATGTTTTTGTTTTGGCCATGTGTTGGTTTTTTGGACTCTTTTTAGTTCCTGGTTGCACTTCCTTGTTTGGTTTGGTTTCCATGGTCACCCATTAGTTTTCACCTGTCTTGTCACGCACCTGTTTCACGTTTCGAGTCACGCACCTGTTTTCACTGATCACGTCACTATTTAAATCTGTCTGTTTCTGTTGTTCGTCCTGGCGTCCTCACACATTCACACTCCTGCCACTCTGATGATCCATGCTGCTCTTTTTCATGTTTTTCTCATGCCAAGTAAGTTTTGTTTATTAAGACCACAGTTAGTGTTTTTGTTTCTTTGTTCATAGTTTTTGTGCCCACGTGCATGTCTTTTGTTTCTTAGTCAAGTTTGTATTTCCGCCTTTGTGCGCGCCATTTGTTTGCTTCCTTTTTTTAGTTTATTAGTGTTAAAAATAAATCATGTATTTAAATTCACGCCTTGCCCGCACCAATTTTCCTTTGCCTTCCGGAGAAGCAAACCCCAAGAATCAAGTCATGACACTTTTAAGTTATTACCGTATTTTTCGGAGTATAAGTCGCTCCGTAGTATAAGTCGCACCAGCCGAAAATGCATAATAAAGGGAAAAACATATATAAGTCGCACTGGAGTATAAGTCGCATTTTTTGGGGAAATTTATTTGATAAAACCCAACACCAAAAATAGACATTTGAAAGGCAATTTAAAATAAATAAAGAATAGTGAACAACAGGCTGAATAAGTGTACGTTATATGACGCATAAATAACCAACTGAGAACGTGCCTCGTATGTTCGCGTAACATATTATAGTAAGAGTAATTCAAATAACTATAACATATACAACATGCTATACATTTACCAAACAATCTGTCACTCCTAATTGCTAAATCCGATGAAATCTTATACGTCTAGTCTCTTACGTGAATGAGCTAAATAATATTATTGGATATTTTACGGTAATGTGTTAATAATTTCACACATAAGTCGCTCCCTGAGTATAAGTCGCACCCCCGGCCAAACTATGAAAAAAACTGCGACTTATAGTCCGAAAAATACGGTACTCATCTAAACAAGACATTTGTGGACAATTGTGCGAATGCAGGACCTTGAACCAGGCCGTGTGTGTCTGCAGGGAAGACAAGGCATTGCAGGTGGCCTTCAGCTCCTCCCCTTGATCTATCTCCACGGGGCCCGCGGGCGCCACCACGGCAGGGTCTAGGTCTGCGGCAGACATGTTCAACCAAGAGCGTTACGATGGTTTTGATAGAAACGTTCAGGTCACATAAAGTAATGTGTGGAGCAGGCGTACAGTCAACAAAGATGCTGGTCGTCCCCAAGAGCTCCTCGTACGTGTCTGTGTCCAAAGAGACGCACTCGTAGTCGCCACTGTTGAGACGCGTCACGTTTGCCAGCACATACGCGTTAGATTCCAGCTGGTATTCCTCCTAGGAAAAGTACAAAGGTCATTAGAGTACTTCCTGTATTTGGTGGTCAATTTATTAAGTACAAAATATTAAGTACAATTTTTTATATAATATAAATCTCAGAGTGGCTAAACAACCATTTAATTACGTTGTCTTTTTGGCATTTCAGATGACTGATTTAATAAACTTAGAAAAATAATACAATATATTTTAAACAGATGATTAGAAACAACGCGCAAATTCTGATGGACACACGTAGGTCAAATTCTGCCAATAAACTACAAAGTCTTCTGAATTTAATCAATGGATATATTTGCAAATGTAAAATACAAAAGCAATACTTAACATCATTAGATATGTAAAAAAGTTTTACTCTGCAGCCTATTCGTAAAAGCTGAGAGGAAAATAAATAGATTACTTGCGGATTATCTGTTATATAGGCACAGTATAATACAGTAAACAGTCATCCCTCGTTTACCACTGTTAATTGGCTCCAGGCCTGACCGCAACTAAAACATTTCCGCGAAGTAGGAATCATTAATTATAGATTAATTATTTTCATAGCCGGAGCATAAAACATATGTTTATGACCTTCTAAATATTTTCAACATCATGAGAGCCCTCAAGACATGACACCCTTTAGTCACCTTTACACTCTTTTAATCCAATGCAGTAATGCTGCCTGAGGCTGAGCCAATCAGTGGCCACGATACTGAACAGAGCGTATGATTGCAATGGTCTCATCTATTGGTCAATACTACTGACCTATTGATATTTGTAGTTTATTTAGCCATTTTATGCTTAAAGATGCTCAATTTAGGACCAAAATTTTTTTTTAAATATGCTTTAAAAAAACAACATCCCTGAGAAATCTGAGATGTGGTGAAGCCGCAAATTTAAAACTCAGTGTGGCGACAGATGACTCTTTAGATTGTATTAATTAATTTTTTATAATTAAAAATTATAAATGTATATATTTAATTTAAATATTATTTCTATTAATAATCATAATAATAATAATTCTGTATTAAATGTATATACGGTAGCGCTTATTTTTTTAATTGTGGGTTGAAATTTATTTCGAACATGTTTGCAATTTTAACATGATACATCACATATTTTCCATTACTCTTTACAACATGCCTGAAAAAGAGTAGGAAAAAGCTAAATGTATTTAATCCTACCCCTTTTTTACTTCATAGCAGTTACTTACACATATGTTCACTTCCTGTTTTCAATTTGTAGCACAATGACTGCCATCAATGATTTCTAAATACTTTAAAATAAATGAATTGTTCATTTAGTTGTTATTACATATATTTATTTGAAATTTGAATTACATTTTAATTTGAGAATTTCGACATGTGGATCTTAAGTATTTTTACAGTTTAAAACATCATATTAAGTAATGTGTATGAAAAATTAATTTAATTATTAAAATAACTAACTTAATTACAAAGATTACAAATATCAAAACATTGTACTCTATATAACACTACAGTTTGATAAAATTCCCATTCCATCCCATTTCAATAAGAGTCTCAAAGCTGCTGAATAACTCTTGTTTATTTTTATTTATTTATAATGATTGCAGTTGTTTAACAACATAATAATAGTATTTTATATAACATTATTTTGTTTCCCTCAATGTATATTAATGTTTCTGCAAGCTTTGAGTTCTTCACTTACACTGATACCATGATGTGTCATAGCTGATTTTACCTAAATATATTGATTATTACAATGTATCAGCAAAACAGTGTAATAACACGGCATGGTAAGAAATTGTTAGTAAGCATGTAAACAAGCCTTACTACTCGGTGCCTGATGGTGAAAATTGAAGAAGGCATATTCCCGTCGCCTTGGCAACGCAACTCAATGGAGTCCCCCTCCTTAATTTTACCCTTTGGTGACTCCACCCACACTTGGACAGCAGTGGACGGGTCTGAAATGGCAATGATGAGATGAAGGCTTAATATCTGTTTTAGAATAGACGCTAGATGAAAGGTGTGTGTGTCTCACAGTAGACGGTGATGTTAATGGTGTTGGTCTCGGTCATTCTGGTCCCTCCTGGGACAAGGTAGGTGACCTCGCAGTAGAAGTGAGCGTCTTTGTCCTCCTTGGTCACCTTCATGCTCAGCTCGCTCCTCACCGAGAACAGACCGCTGGACTCAGTGGTTATGCTGGGCACCACCTTCATCACTGGGCCGGACACAAACGTACAATAAGAGACGGCACATCGAACATGGGACGCGGTTGTCGTTTGTCTCACCGTCATCGGCTCCTCTTAGTGGAGCGTTGTTTCGGTACCACGTGATGTTTGGCCTGGGGAAGCCATTTTTTACCTCGCATATGCCAATCTGGAAAAGAACATTTGTATGTATATTTTAGCAATTTTAACTATTATTTGTTGAATTGATAAATATATCGATTATTGTAGATTTAAATAGTTTTTTTTAGTGCGGTTTAGTGTAGTAGTATAACTAATTTTAAGAATACATTCCCCCAAAGTACAAACACCGTTTCCATATGTGTTGGGAAATTGTGTTAGATGTAAATATAAACGGAATACAATGATTTGCAAATCCTTTTCAACCCATATTCAATTGAATGCGCTACAAAGACAACATATTGTATATGTTCAAACTCATAAACTTTTTTTTTTTTTTGCAAATAATAATTACCTTGGAATTTCATGGCTGCAACACGTGCCAAAGTAGTTGGGAAAGGGCATGTTCACCACTGTGTTACATGGCCTTTCCTTTTAACAACACTCAGTAAACGTTTGGGAACTGAGGAGACACATTTTTGAAGCTTCTCAGGTGGAATTCTTTCCCATTCTTGCTTGATGTACAGCTTAAGTTGTTCAACAGTCCGGGGGTCTCAGTTGTGCTATTTTAGGCTTCATAATGCGCCACACATTTTCAATGGGAGACAGGTCTGGACTACAGGCAGGCCAGTCTAGTACCCGCATTATTTTACTATGAAGCCACGTTGATGTAACATGTGGCTTGGCATTGTCTTGCTGAAATATGCAGGGGCGTCCATGGTAACGTTGCTTGGATGGCAACATATGTTGCTCCAAAACCTGTATGTACCTTTCAGCATTAATGGTCCCTTCACAGATGTGTAAGTTACCCATGTCTTGGGAACAAATACACCCCCATACCATCACAGATGCTGGCTTTTCAACTTTGCACCTATAACAATCCGGATGGTTCTTTTCCTCTTTGGTCCGGAGGACACAACGTCCACAGTTTCCAAAAACAATTTGAAATGTAGACTCGTCAGACCACAGAACACTTTTCCACTTTATATCAGTCCATCTTAGATGAGCTCAGGCCCAGCGAAGCCGACTGTGTTTCTGGGTGTGGTTGATAAACGGTTTTCGCCTTGCATAGGAGAGTTTTAACTTGCACTTACAGATGTAGCGACCAACTGTAGTTACTGACAGTGGGTTTCTGAAGTGTTCCTGAGCCCATGTGGTGATATCCTTTACACACTGATGTCACTTGTTGATGCAGTACAGCCTGAGGGATCGAAGGTCATGGGCTTAGCTGCTTACGTGCAGTGATTTCTCCAGATTCTCTGAACCCTTTGATGATATTACGGACCGTAGATGGTGAAATCCCTAAATTCCTTGCAATAGCTGGTTGAGAAAGGTTTTTCTTAAACTGTTCAACAATTTGCTCACATATTTGTTGACAAAGTGGTGACCCTCGCCCCATCCTTGTTTGTGAATGACTGAGCATTTCATGGAATCTACTTTTATACACAATCATGGCACCCACCTGTTCCCAATTTGCCTGTTCACATGTGAGATGCTCCAAATAAGTGTTTGATGAGCATTCCTCAACTTTATCAGTATTTATTGCCACCTTTCCCAACTTCTTTGTCACGTGTTGCTGGCATCAAATTCTAAAGTTAATGATTATTATTTTGCAAAAAAAAAAAAAAGTTTATCGGTTTGAACATCAAATATGTTGTCTTTGTAGCATATTCAACTGAATATGGGTTGAAAATGATTTGCAAATCATTGTATTCCGTTTATATTTACATCTAACACAATTTCCCAACTCATATGGAAACGGGGTTTGTACACCAACAATTTTCTTGTATGTAGAAACGTTAAATGTATGTTGTTTGGTTAGGGATACAAAAGACAATTATTTAAAGAGACATTTTACTTCCTCTACCATCCTGGAGAATCGCCCTTAATGCCCTTTTAATTGATCGTGTATTACAGTGTGCTGCTGTGAAAAGTTATTTCTAATTTGCACAGTTTACAGAGCACTTTAAAAAACTCATTTTCTACAGTGGCGTCTAAGAGTGTTCTGATTAAGGTTTTATACTGTCAATTCCATTACCGATCATCCATAAGTGAGATAAACTAAAATAATACATGTATTTAAGGGGAACTGCCTTTTTTGGGCATTTTGTCTATCGTTCACATTTATTATAAAAGACAAAAATACAAAACGTTTTTGTTTTTTTGTTGCATTCCAACATAAAAATCGGCTTGTTTTAGGTAGCTAGTAATTCAGCTAATTGGAACAATCAATTCTACCTCTCAATCATTATAAAAATGCATTAAAAAAACATCTACAATACTTCATTTACATTCCGTTACCCGTATAATGACCAAGCTGTAACGACCATGCCATTGTAAGAGCCGACACTGAAGAAGTCTTTTTCTAGCGTATTAATACATCAGCGTGCTACGGTATTGGCCGTAAAAGCTAGCCACGGAAAGCGATAAGCTAGCTTTTACACAAGCGCAAAACGCTAAATAGAAACACATGTTCTTGCCGTATGTCGGGCGTGCGCTGCTATGAAAATGGAATTCAATGCGCGGAACAAGTCAGTTCCGCCAATGATTAAAATGACCAAAATACAGTAAATATTGTACATATTACATATTGTTATGAATGTGTCCGATACTACATTATATGTAGACTTGTAGTGTGTATACAAAACGTTGAGGGAGGGCTTTGAAGTTGTTTTACAGAGCTTTGAAGGCTACAACGGTGACTCCCATTAGCCGTATCTTCCAAGCGTTTCTTATCATCCTTAAAATCCTAAAAAAGACGTGTGTTCTTGTCTCTCATAATGATTGTGAACGATAGGCAAAATAAATAAATAAAAAAACAGTTTACTTTTAACAATAGATCTTATGATTTATTCATGGTGAGAGCTATTGACTAGATCATCTGAAAAAGAAACCATCAAATCACTTTACTTTTTGGGAAGTGAAATCGTAGTGGGTCATACTACAAATGTGGGTATCGATCCAAAACTATCCAGTTACAGGGGAAGTATTGATCATATTGGTACTGATACCAATACATTTTACTTTAAAATATTTAAGATCCTTACATGATTTGGCTTTTTCATTTTCAATCAAAATTATAATCTGCAGAAAAAACACATGGAGTAATTGTAACAATATCAACTAAATATTTAAAATATTAATTTATTTCTCTTTTTTTCATTCAATTTTAAGCAATATTAAGTCAAAATCCACCTACAGTATCTCCAGGGACTTATTGCCTGAATTTTTTAATTTAAAAAAATAATAATAATGTGAAAATAAAAGATCAATCTAATCACTTGCATCAGTCATATTCTGATACTATGTTTGAAATAAAGTCAAACCATAACCATAACCCTTGGTATCAACAGCATCAATTTATGGATCGATCCATCCTCCGCCGTTGCTGTTATATTATACTCTTTCTAGACTCTTATTATCAATCCAATACCATGTAGTTACAGGGTTAGCATTGGCTTTATTATTACTGATACCAACACATTTTACTTTAAAATATTTAAGATCACTAAATTAGTTTGCTTTTTCATTTTTAATCAAAATTCTAATCAGCAGAAAACACATGGACACATTGTAACAATATCAAGTAAATAACTAAACTATTTAAAAGAACAAAAAACTTGATTTTGTGAAAATAAAACATCACTCTAATCACTAGTATCAATCATATACTGATACTACTCTTGGCATCAACAGCATCGATTTATGGATCGATCCATCCTCTTCCGTGTTGCTGTTATATTATCTTCTTTCTAGACTCTTATCAAACTACTTTTTTAAGTTCCTGTTAATATCTTCCTACCGGTACTTTCTGCTGTAACATGCTTCCATCCACACGTTTGTTAAAGTTTATTCTTCTGTTGTTTCAAGTTAGCTTAGCATGTTTTCTTGTAGTCTGCTGCTCTTTTGATTTTCTCCTTCTCCAGTTCCACAGTGATATTAATACTTATGAGAAATGCTGTATATTTTCCGTAAAGGAGGTGATTATTAACTTAGAGGGGCTCCCCAGCAGTAGCTGCAAGCAATAGCCTCGTCTGTCAACAATAAGACCAAGCCGCAAGCTATGAGCCACAAATTATATATTTTTTGTGATTAGCAGTGAAAGGTATTGATTGACATCTGACGATTACAAACTTTTCCACAGAAATTGCCCGAATAATCGATCTTTTCTGGACGCATCAAAGCAAGGTACGTCACGTCGACATATTTACATCATCGATGACGTCAACGAATCGTCCCAGGCCTAGTGTATTTCATCAGGGAGGTGAGGCTTACTGTGAAAAATTAAAGAAGGAATAATGATAACGACAACTATTATCAACATTGGTCCAATGAACTGTGATATTATAAATGTATTTTCTGAATGATTCCAATCATTTGAATCATTTTCTTGAGAAAAAATTGCTGAACTTGCGCATTACCTGACCAAATATGTTTGTCTTTGTCTTTAATGTAAGTGTGACATCATTATTTGGTCTCATCGAATAATAAACTGCAGATAAATGCACACTTTTGCTCATTATGAGGGAGGTGTACATGAGTTAGCAGGTGCTAGTGGCTGTCATCTTTCTACAAATAGGCAAAGTGCAACACTATTGGCGTCAATGTGTTAGCTACATTCAGCAGCAAGTCAAGGACAAAACATTGTTTTTCTTAATTTTTATGCTGTGCTGCATTTTGACTGCCAAGATGGGAGCTCAAAAAAGTAATTGCCTCACCAGCCATAAACCTCTCGGCACGTCACAGGTGTAATTATATCACAATGTTATATGAAAAAAAGTACTTTACATCTGCCATCACTTCATCACGATGCATCCCTTCCTGACTTTTTGCATGATTTTGCGTCTAAAAATTATTATTATTCAAGGTTGCAGTTAACAATAACCGTTAGTCGTGTGCTTTGAATGGTGAATGATGATGTTTTTCTGTTTATTAATTAACTAAAATGCAAAGTGTCGGTTACAACTTAGACTTAGACAAACTTTAATGATCCACAAGGGAAATTGTTCAACACAGTAGCTCAGTTACAATGATGGAAAGTGTAAGGATGGAAAGGACAATGCAGGTATAAATAGAAATAGACATTATAAACATTATAAACAAAGAGAAGTAGCTAACATGTCAGGTGTCAGGTAACAGGCAGATGTCATCTATTGCTGTATGATGAATAAGTAGCGTGAATTGCATATATTATTCAACAAGTCAAGGTTGGTCGTGTGCAGTGTTGGGACTAACGCGTTACTTTGTAACGCGTTACTGTCAGCTGTTAGTTTCGGCGGTAACTAGTAATCAACGCGTTATTTTTTATATTCAGCAACTCAGTTACCGTTACTACATGATGCGTTACTGCGTTATTTTACGTTATTTTTTATATAGTATCGGCTAGAAACAGAAGATCTGAGTGTGTTTTATTGGAGCGCTGCAGTGTCGTCCTTCTGACTCTCTTGTGTCACAAGCCGGAGGCGCGCTGTGTGTGTCTGGGTGTGGGTGTGGGGAGGGGAGGGGAGGGGGAGCGTGTCTGTGTTTACTAACAACGGAGCCGCAGTCGAGTGTTTTAACATGGAAATATTCTCACTTCTTTTCTTTTGTCGAGCACAAAGAAAAGAACATTTTAGTTAAATGTAAGTTGTGTCTTGGATCAAAACAGCCCAAAACAACAATTCAAATCTGCCTGGTTAGGCTTTGTGTATGTCACGTGTGCCTTCCTTAGGTGAAGCCAGGTTTACAGCTATGTTGTTATTAGGCTGTTTGTTACTTATGTATGTTATGTTGCAGCTATTTAAAATAGTTTTGTCAATTTGTTCTGGCCTGAAATAAATTGGCCCTTTGAAACATATCTTTGTCTTTGTGTGTTGTATGTAGACCACATTGCTTAGCAGAGTTCAGTGATGCAAATGCCTGTCAAGTTGATCAACAGATTGTATTATTCTCCAGTGCAATAACAGTACTGAAATGAAGGCTACAAGGGCATTAATGGGAGCTTTAAAAAAAAAAAAAGAAGTAACTAAATAGTTACTTTTCACAGTAACGCATTACTTTTGGTGTAAGTAACTGAGTTACTTTTGAAATAAAGTAACTAGTAACTGTAAATAGTTACTGGTTTTCAGTAACTAACCCAACACTGGTCGTGTCTGCATAATAAAAAGTTGTCTCGTGCGACTTTTTGGAACTGTACCAATAATACTGCTTCTCACAAAAATGTAACAGTAATCAATCGTTAATTGCTCTATAATGTTGGGAATTTTTTTAATTTTTTTTTTAATATGGTATAGGTTAGTGCTAAGCACATCAATCCACAAAATTTCATGAAAATAAGTTTTGTTGTTTTTGCATCATTTTTGCTTACTAATAAACTAATAGTGGCAAAAACTGTTGCTGATATTCACCCAATATACTCCAGTGAACGGCTCTTTATAAATGATGCCAGGTGTTGTATAGCCGCCAAGTGCGTAACCTACCAATGCAAATAACCTGCGGCTCCATTATTGGATTAAATTATTGACAGCCATGGCTGTTTAAAACCTTTTGATGGAGTTTTTATTAACTCCACAAGATGGCAGTAGTTTTCTTTACCTCTGTGTGCACTTTAAAATGCTGTCAGTGTGAAACTAATGCGTGTTACACTTCTCTTCCCTTGCTGTTATTTACAATGACCGTGTGTTTAAAGATAACTATGCTTTCCTCTCAATAGTCTCATGCACTCCAAATTGTCATTAAAATACAGTACGATGGCTTTTCAAACATCTGCCTAATTATTGCCTTTTACATTAATATACGCCCTGGCTACAGTTGGAGCATTTCTGGTAACCTCTTTGTGTACCTTGGATAAGTCATCGTAAATGGAGATCCCCGCCTGGAAGCCTTCTATAGTTGGGGAGTCTGGTTTTTCTGTGCAACATTAAAGAAGTGCATCAGGAACGGAAGAATAATAAATGCTTTAATCTTTACAAACCAGCGCAAACATCTTATCGCTTACCAAACACTAAGAGCTTGGTACGTCCCTCGCCGACCCCGTCAGTCAGGCTCTTGATGAGGCAGATGAACTCCAGCTGGTCTCTCACTTGCACGTCCGCGATGGTCAACACCACTTCGCCTGTGGCTGCGGTGACGTTGACGGTGATGCGGTCTGTGAACGGCGTGCCTCGGTCCACTACCTTCATGGTGGCATCCTCATAATAGATCTTCTGCTTCTCACCTAGCCTCGACACCTGCATAAATCACACTGCTTGGTTTCTACATATACACTAGTCCAAAGTTTGATTGACCCTTGACCTCATTACAAACTATAGTGGACCTAGGGCTGCACATTATACAAAATGTACGATATTAATAGAGCTTTTAATAATGTTGTTATATTGTGATAATGCATGTTGATGACACATCCATCCATCCATCTTCTTCCGCTTATCCGAGGTCGGGTCACGGGGGCAGCAGCCTAAGCAGGGAAGCCCAGACTTCCCTCTCCCCAGCCACTTCGTCCAGCTCCTCCCAGGGGATCCCGAGGCGTTACTAAGGCCAGCCGGGAGACATAGTCTTCCCAACGTGTCCTGGGTCTTCCCCGTGGCCTCCTACCGGCCGGACGTGCCCTAAACACCTCCCTAGGGAGGCGTTCGGGTGGCATCCTAACCAGATGCCCGAACCACCTCATCTGGCTCCTCTCGATGTGGAGGAGCAGCGGCTCATTCTAAGCTGTGCCACACATATTTGACGGCAACAAGCAAACGACCGCGTTTTCAACGCAATGTGGCGAGCTAGCGGCTAACGTCCCTCCACAGTACGAGTCACTAATCCTTGTCTTCATGGCGGCAAAAAAACTATGTTTCTTACAAGTAGCATTATTACTGAAGGATGAGAAATTGCTAAACATGCTACACTCTACACTGTAGGAGGATACAATTAGCCATGCTAACCGCTAAGCTAGTGCTCTTAAATGTAAACAAAGGTGGGCGGTTTGACACAAATATCAACAGTATAGTATAAAGTATATGGTCAATATTACTGTCATTAGATCTATACTTCTTACTAACACAAAATCGTATTTTTCTGTCATTTTTGTTATTGTTTACAAACTCAGGACGTAAGTCCCTGGACACAGGAGGACTTTAAGGGAAAAAACCAAAGGATTTAAATCAGAGCCAATAATAGTTTTTGCTTAAGTTTAGATATTTTGCACTATTGACTTTATTTTGCTCAAAATATCGTTTGTAATAATAATGAAATCATTTAAATATTTAATTTATATTGTTACACTGCCATCCTGTGTTTTTGTCTGATTATATTTGTGATCAAAAATTAAATGATGTGCAAAGTAATCTGGATTCTACCTTAAAAACTAGTCAAATGCACCTATTTATTTAAAGATTGTAAACCACCGGAAGAGAGATTTGCGTATGTAGTTTTCTTGTCAATATAGTCAAGCCATTAGGGCTGTGCAAAATAATCTATTCTCATATGAGTCACAATTCTTATTGATTACGATTCTAAATCGATTTAAAGTTTTCAAAAATCAATTGAAATTTATTATTAACTTATTTAAAAAACTTGTTTTTATATAATTTATATACCGAATAATATATTGATATAAATATAAGAATCTATAAAAATATATTAGAATCGGCTTTACTTAAAAATTTGGTTGAAATGTAAAGTGATTCTGAATTGATTCGTCATCCTAATAATCGTCATCCAATTGTTGTAAGATTCCTGTCTATACAACACATACGACAACATTTTATTTGATAAGAATAAGAAATGTCCATTTAAACTAAAAATATGCACAAATGGAGGAAAATTATTTCAAAAATCCTTTATTATATCCATTTTTTCTTATGTCTCTGGCAAATTTTTTAACAAGCGATATTCGGATTTAAACAACCGCTTATGTCGACGCCTGTCAGCCAGCTTCAATTGCACTCACACTTTGTCCCCTTTTTTTTAAAATATCTAAACTGTACGCTGTTTTTTTTTTTTTTTTACTACATGAAACTGCTTATATTCCACTGATTTCATCGTCTTTAATAAGTAAGTTGGGACACCCCCAGTATGAGTTGCACGGGGGAGGTGCGGTACAACTCACAAAGAACCACTGGATGGAGACGCCCCCGATGCCGTCGTCCGAGCTGAACATGCTGACGATCTGAGCTGTGTCTCCTCTGTAGACCTCCACCCTGTCCTCCATGTTCACCTCCACCAGCGCCCATGCTGAGAGACACACACAATACAATATGACGACAAATGGTTGATATCATAGGTGAAACATCACAAAGCACTCGTGCTTAGACACCAAAAAAACTTGCTATGACAAGAATGAGTGCCGCCCATGTCCGCATGAATGTGATGCATTCCTGTGTGTCACCCTCTCTGGCAGGAAGAAAGGCTCAATTTACAGGCCGCATAGTGCAGCCACTGTTCCTTCACCGACTGCCTCTGAGGGAAGACTGGTTTTCCCCGATGTGACGCATCCTTTAAAAGTGAACGACAAACCCCCGATTTGTCGACAGATGCCAGTGAGAGCTGTAGCCAACCAGGTCAGATTTGGAGAATTTGTGTTAATTTGGTACTGTCCGTGTGGTCTGTCGTCATAGACTACCTTAAAAAGTCTAATTATAGCCACAGCATTTTTCTTTTACATCAATCACAACACAAAGTGCAGGAAACGTAAAACTATTTATCACAACTTAATTTTCTTTACCTTAATAATTGCATGATAACGTAGGAAGGGAAACATAGCTTTCTTTGCTCACATGGTCATTTATTAACAAGTACAACATCTTAGCAACACTACCAATCTGCATAGCGGTAAGGAGCAAACTGCTCAGTCAGCATTAAAGAGGAACTGCACTTCTTTTTAGAAAAAAAATTAAGCGTTAGATTGCAAGCTACCGGTCGATCGCCAGCCAGGCATTAAAAAAATTGACCTAAAAATGAACGATCATCAATCGTAAGACGTCACTTTTGTCACTTGATTGACATTCACGGCACCCGAGGGTCTTGTGAGATGACGCTGACTGCTGCCAGATCATTATTAAGAAAAATTGACCGACAGGAAGGCGAGAAACACTTTTTATTTCAACAGACTCTCGCGCCGTACCTGCCGTCAAAACTCTAAAGACTACACAGTTCCTGTCTTCACAATAAAGCCCTGCTTCATCCTGCCTGCGCTAATTAAATAAGAGTCTCAGAAAGCTGGTGTGCACAAGCTAGCAAGCTATGAAGTTTGCTGCCAATGTATTTCTTGTAAAGTGTATGAAGGAGTATGGAAGCTGGACAAATAAAATGCCCAAAAACCAACCACTTTCATGTGGTATTAGACAGAAAGGAGGACTTTTTTTCTCCTCCATTTGAAAATGTGGACGTTATCAGCACTACTGTCTGATTCCAATCAATGCAAGTCATCAGAATCAGGTAATACACCAACTTATGTTATAGTCTTTATGACAGAAAGGAATCTACATGTGTTAAACATGCTTGTATTATCATTAAACACCTTTCACTTGTTAACAAAATTGTCTCTTTCATAAATAAATAAATATAAATTATATATATGAATGAGGTAGATCCCCTCGACTTGGTCAATTGAAAAGTAGCCCGCCTGCAGAAAACATGTGAGCACCCCTGTATTAAAAGAAATCCATCTGTCGTCATGTCTTTAATTATAATTGTGAACGTTAGGCAAAATTCCAAAAAAACTGCAGTTCTCTTTTATCACTGCTGGTGAGTACAGTTAAACAACAGAATAAGAATCATAATTAAACATCATTATTATCATGATTATATTATTATTATTGCATCTCAGGGGAATTAAGTCTCACCATGTCTTTAAAAGTTAGTGACTCCTCTGTTTCTAACATTAATTAAGGGTCTTATGAACTCACCACAGTTATGGGCAATGAGATGCAAAAGTGAAACTTATACATACTGTAACTTTCTTATTTAGTTTATCTTTACCTTTCGTCTATCACTTCATCCTTGTTTCTAAAGGCTGGTGCTGTGTGTGACAGCTTCAAGGGGATTTTGTATGACATCCTCATGATAAGTGGCTGTGTTATAAAGAAGTATTAAAAAAACAATTACATAAACAGTCTGGTATTGTGAGAAAAACTGCATTTAAAAATCGATAAAATGTGCTAAAACAAAGAGAAAAAAGTTGTAATATTGTCGGAATGTTATTAGCATATTAGCTGATTGATAATATGTGGCAGATTTTTAGAGAAAATGAAGGGCTGCTGGTCTCAGACTGTTGCAATACTAAAGTTTGTGTGCGCATGTTGAAATTTCTGTTAAAATTACGATTTTTATTTTATAATTGTGTGATTTTCTATGATACAAAAACAAAACTGTCTGAAACGTTGACTTTTTTATACAACATTTTTATTGAGGTTGTCAAAGTTAATGTTTTAATGTGTATTAATTTGCTGTTAACTTACTTAAAAATGTTAATACAAATTAATTTCAGAACACAATACCACATAAACACTACAAAAGAGTGTCCACATTAATGTGCATAAAAGTTTGTTAACATGAACATCATGTAAATTAATACAGTAAACATGATAAGTGCATATATATTGCTTTTTTTATTTAGTCTCTCTGAAAATGCAAAATGAAACACAAATAATATACATTTAATCGTGATTAATTGAAATTAATCTTCAATCCTGTGATAAATCTACTTAAAACTTGTGTATGACAGCAATACTTTGTATTACTATTTTTTTTGGTGGCTTCCCATAATTTTTTAAATAAATATTAAAAAATACACTATAAAAAATAATAATATTACTATAAAAATATTTAATTTCAAATAAGTTTTATAATGAATGAGGAAAGATTGGTGTGTAATTTATGACAGAAATGTTGGTGTGTACATGGGAAGCCGAGGTGGCCTCCAATGTGTTTGTTCACTTGTGGCTGCACTAGCTTAGACCAAGGTTCTGTTTAGAAAGCAGACCTTCATCAGTACCATTCAAAAAATATACTGTTAAAATGTACAAATTAAAAATATTAAAAGACAGAAAATGCAACAGAGACAAAGACATCCAGTTATAGGTATTGTATAAATATGAACTACAGTTTATTGAAAGTAGTAACCTGGTGCATGTTAAACACAGCATGTAAACAAGCTATTAGTAATTGCTGACACATGCAAAATAAATAAATAAGCTTTGCTTCTTCCTATCCCTTTTCGGACATGTTGAATTGTGCAAGTGTAAACACATGATTTACTTCAATGTAACACAGTTAATCATGTTTGAAATAAACTACACCAACTTTCTGTTACTGTATTCTGGCTCTAAAGTGGCATAAACAATAAACGCTATGACAGCACACCCCCACTCCCTCCATTATTTCCCCCCACCTGCATGTCGCTCTGCTGCGTGTTACCATTTAGGCCCTCTAATGGAGCTGCTCGGCTGCGCTCCCGTTGAAGAAATCCAATTTAGACTCTCCATTGTAGACATTTCCTGCCCATTAGCTATGGCAGGACAACGCTGACTCACCCCCCCCATTGCCTCTCCTCACCTGATACATCTTACATCGTAAGTCCTATTCATGGTAACCGTGATGTGTTCAATGTCACTTGTACTTTTGTGTGCAGTGCATCAAGTGAATCGATTATGTTTAATGACAGGAGACTATTTCATGATGACAGCCCTCAGAAAAACAGAGTGTCCCTTATGACAGCAGCATAGTCTAATAACGCTGCTCCTGTTCCTGCTAGCAATCTCATTTAAGCAACATTGTGCTTGATGGCGGCCATGATTTTTTACCTATCTTTTTTTTAAGCATTTGTTTGTTGGAATTTTTGACATATACAGTCCAGAAATACAATTAAATACATGTGAAATATTATTTTTTTTCAGCCCCAAACAAGTAACCCCCCAAGATATTAAATAAAGCGACTTGTCCAGGGTGTACCCCGCCTTCCGCCCGATTGTAGCTGAGATAGGCTCCAGCGCCCCCCGCCACCCCAAAAGGGAATAAGCGGTAGAAAATGAATGAATATATAATATAGGTGGCGACTTGTCCAGGGTGTACCCCGCCTTCCGCCCGATTGTAGCTGAGATAGGCTCCAGCGCCCCCCGGGACCCCAAAAGGGAATAAGCGGTAGAAAATGAATGAAATGAATGAATATATAATATAGGTGGCGACTTGTCCATGGTGTACCCCGCCTTCCGCCCGAATGCAGCTGAGATAGGCTCCAGCACCCCCGCGACCGAGAAAGGGACAAGCGGTAGAAAATGGATGGATAATAAACTAGAAAAAATTGTATCAAATATTGACATCAAGCCACAGAAAAAGTTTTTAAACCAATCTTGCTAAAATGTACAGACATGTGCTTGCAAGTTAAATGTGGTGGTGATTTGGCTAAACACCTTGAAGTTACATTGAGCTGTGTGAGAAATTTCAAGCTAATCCAACTTTTGAGTTTCATAACAGCAATAGCATGCGGTGTTCGTAAAGTAATAGCACAGTAAGGGTGCATGTTTTGACACATTTTCACCCTTTTGTTGGCAGCGGTTCAAGAGTAGAAGACTGTTATTCACATGGGGTAAACAACAAGCTCATAAAAGCCCTAAAAAGGCCTATTTTTGTCTCTCGCAGTTATCAAGCACATTTTGAACCCATTTTTATAGTCTAAGAAACAATTACAGCCATACAATATACAGTATTGTACTTACAAAATGTGCAGTTACACAACATCATGTCTTCATGCTAGAAAATGTTGAGTAAATTTACTAGTGGGATGGCACCCTCTGCTGGATTCATAGTTCCAGCACTCTTTTTTTCTCAGCAGATAGCGCCATCAAATCACTTTCTATTTAAATTACCATTAAAAAAACTTCCATCCATCCATTTCCTACCGCTTATTCCCTTCGGAGTCGCGGGGGGTGCTGGAGCCTATCTCAACTTACTATTTACAATTTAAAGCAGAGACAAACCATCCGCAATTATGCAGGGGATCTACTGAATTTTTTTTACGTAACATAACGAGAAGTGCAGGTTTGTAGATGACCACGCAATGTCACATAGTGGTCAACTTTGATTTAATTTGATTTAGATTTATTGGTCCCCGTTGGGGAAATTCATTTTCACTGCCTTACATTTAAACAATAGACATTACACATCACGAACAAAAATAACAAAAAGACATCATACATGACCAACATATTTACAGGCTTGTCAGACAAGGTCGGCCAGGCCTGCTGTTTAGGGCGGCTATAGTTGGTAATTAAAAAAAGTTCAAGTACCACTGATAATCCCACACACACTAGGTGTGGAGAAATTACCCTCTGCATTTGACCCATCCCCTTGTTCCACCCCCTGGAGGTGAGGGGAGCAGTGAGCAGCAGCGGTGGTCACGCTCGGGAATCATTTGGTGATTTAACCCCCAATTCCAACCCTTGATGCTGAGTACCAAGCAGGGAGGTAATAGGTCCCAATTTCATAGTCTTTGGTATGACTCCGCCGGGGTTTTAACTCACGACCTACCGATCTCAGGGCGGACACTCTAACCACAATGCCCAAATGTACAGTTCCAGATACCATTTCCAAAAAAACAACACCAAGAAATTCCTTTAAAAATTGCAATAAGAGATTCTCTTATTGTACTGTTTTAAGAAAAAAAAATCATCATGATCCAAAAACTATAATCACAATACAATCCTTGCATTCCCCTTGAAACCAAGCAAAAGACCCAGGCACATTGGACAAGGTTAAACAAGAAACAGGTTGCATGTCTTGAGATTTATTTCAGGCTGAGCAGTGATGAGATGAGATTGTGGTTTGTTCAAAGGCTCCAATCTGTTTGGAGTTACTACTCCTCCTCACTGCTGGCAGCCAAAACAAAGATGGCTGCCTCTAAAAAAAACAAAGTTGGCATTTTAAAAAAGACAGCACTGTGAGTTATGTACTATTATTCCTTCATGCTGAGTACTTTTGTGGTTAGGGCACACTGTATGTCGATATAAGATTTGATGTTAAAAAAAAGTAATTTATATAATACACACATATACATATATATATCCATCCATCCATTTTCTACCGCTTGTCCCTTTCGGGGTCGCGGGGGTATATATATATATATATATATATATATATATATATATATATATATATATATATATATATATATATATATATATATATATATATATATATATATATATATATATATATATATATACATGTATATATATATATATATATATATATATATATACATGTATATATATATATATATATATACATGTATATATATATATATATATATATACAGTATATATATATATATATATATACATATAAACATATATGTATATATATTTATACATATAAACATATATGTATATATATTTATACACACACATATATACAGTATATATACATATATAGAGTACATATACGTACATACACATTTTCTGATTGCAGTGCTTTACTTAATTCATGTGTTAATAATTTCACACATAAGTCGCTCCTGAGTATAAGTCGCACCCCCGGCCAAACTATGAAAAAAACTGCGACTTATAGTCCGAAAAATACGGTAATCACTATTATTTGATTTAGAGTTGACTTTGGATCGAGCTACTAACGGGCTACCATGCAGTGATGGGCACGCTACTTGGAAAATGTAGTAAGCTATGCTACAAGTTACTCTCGATTAAATGTAGCTAAGCTACAGGAGAAGCTATACCCAGAGAATTGTAGCAAGTTACACTACAAGCTACATGGCAAAAGTAGCTTGCTACATTTAACTGGATTTATATCTATAGGCCCACATATATAATATCAATGTTAATGTAACTAAAATTGTACAAATGGACCCAATTAGAGTTCATTACTATTAACTAGCTGTCATTTAGCTGGGGACACACTACAACTACCTCTAGGGGTCTCCACACTCCACTGTATGTATTTATTTAGTTTGCCTTTTCTTTAGCCCACCCATCCATCCATTCATTTTCTATCGCTTGTCCCTTTCGGGGTCGCGGGGGGTGCTGGAGCCAATCTCAGCTGCATTCGGGCGGAAGGCGGGGTACAACCTGGACAAGTCGCCACCTCATCACAGTGCCAACACAGATAGACAGACAATATTCACACTCACATTCACATACTAGGGCCAGTTTAGTGTTGCCAATCAACCTATCCCCAGGTGCATGTTTTTGGCGGTGGGAGGAAGCCGGAGTACCCGGAGGGAACCCACGCAGTCACGGGGAGAACATGCAAACTCCACACAGAAAGATCCCGAGCCCGGGATTGAACTCTGGACTACTCAGGATCTTCGCATTGTGAGGCACATCCGTGTATTGTAATTCTCTATTCTATTCTCTACCTACAGTAAAAAAACAACATATATCTATATCTTGACCAAAAAATACAACTATGACTTGTGTATTGTTTGGGAACAGTTGGTAATGCTTATGTGCAGTAAAACAGTTAATGAACTCGACTCACTTTAATGTGTGTTCCTAAATTTGTGTTGGACGTCTTCGATGAAGAGAGCAGTTATGATTTTGGTTTACAGAGTAAACAACTAAAAACTAAGGTTTTGGGCATTGTCATTTGTCTAAATGTGGCTAAGCACATGCATTATTGTGGGTTTCCTGCACGTTATCTTCATCACTAAAGGAAAAATGTAATCCACGGGAGAGAATTCCTCCACCTTTTTCAATTGTGTTTATTTATTTTTTGCGTCATCAGCTGTTTCTGACTACCTCGGCGTCATGTGACATGAGTCCATGTATGTTAAGATTTTGCTTACAAGTTTGGATGACCCGCCTCATCTTGCCTCTGATTGGCCAGTCCGTAATGTTTCGCCCTAACCATAGCCAATTGTGAATTATCATAAGAACACCAAAAAACCATAATGGATTTTCTCTGTATTTATGGATGTTCTCATTTATCCAGGTCATTGTAATTTCTCCATATTTTTTTTGGTGGGCGGGGGTGCTAGATTTGCAGTCCATTTTCTTTGATGTAAGCTAAGCTAGAGGGAAAAGCTACTTAAAAAGTAGCTAAGCTACCGCAAAGCTACTTGAAAATGTAGTTAAGCTACTTTGCTTAGCTACATGTAGCCTGTTACTGCCCATCACTGCTACCATGCCAGTTTAGCTTGTTTGCTAAAGAAACAGTTGAGGGTAAACCTCATAAACAGGCTTTAGGGACACATATTACTAGTATACAGTGTACATATTGTTGTTATGTACATAATGTTAATCACTGTAACATGGGGCACAACCTTGTCCCTAAAAGCTCCATGGCCTTAACTCACCTCCTATGCTATTCACGGTGTTAATCTTTTCTTCTACCGCGCTATATTATTATCTACATGCCACTACAGCAGTCAAACCCATTTTAGCTCAGGGACCACATGGAGTAAAATCTATTCCCAACTGGGGGCATGATAACTTAAAAATAAAGACAACTTCAGATTGTTTTCTTTGTTTAAAAATACACCAAACAAATTTACAAATCCTAATGAGGTTTTTTTCAAACTTACATGTTGCGGTTAACACTATGCTATATTCATTTGTCGTTATTTATACTGTCTGAACAAATGATGTGATAATGTTCAAGGTGGAATTGTCTAGCAGAGTTTTAAAATGCACCCATTCAGCACCCTCCACGACCCCGAGAGGGACAAGCGGTAGAAAATGGATGGATGGGTGGTGTTAATTTTTAATTTATCAGAAGATGATATGAATGATAGTATCAAAATCAAATTATAGGATGTTATTAATGTAATTTACTAATTTTCTCTAACTGATGTACGAACATAATGTGGTTTATTATGTACATAGGTAGCATCATCTACAGCTAAACTTGTGAATTTGGACTCATTTCATTAATCACACATGAAATTAGAAGGGGATATTATTATACATATTATTTGAGCATAGTTATGTGCGCCCAGAAAATGTGTCCCCAGTCACAAGTACAACACGAAATGTACGGATTATCCAAAAACATTTTTGTGGGGGTAGAAATGTCACAGGTAACATTACCAACAACATCTTTGATAATCAAGGCAGCAACGTCACAATCCACATGTTGTATACTTACCGTATTTTTCGGACTATAAGTCGCAGTTTTTTTCGTAGTTTGGTTGGGTGCGACTTATACTCAGGAGCGACTTATGTGTGAAATTATTAACACATTACCGTAAAATATCAAATAATATTATTTAGCTCATTCACGTAAGAGACTAGACGTATAAGATTTCATGGGATTTAGCGATTAAGAGTGACAGATTGTTTGGTAAATGTATAGCATGTTCTATATGTTATAGTTATTTGAATGACTCTTACCATAATATGTTACGTTAACATACCAGGCACGTTCTCAGTAGGTTATTTATGCGTCATATAACGTACACTTATTCAGCCTGTTGTTCAATATTCTTTATTTGTTTTAAATTGCCTTTCAAATGTCTATTCTTGGTGTTGGGTTTTATCAAATAAATTTCCCCAAAAAATGCGACTTATACTCCAGTGCGACTTATATATGTTTTTTTCCTTCTTTATTATGCATTTTCGGCCGGTGCGACTTATACTCCGGAGCGACTTATAGTCCGAAAAATAATGTATATTAGCGTAAGTATGTACCGTATTTTTCGGAGTATAAGTCGCTCCGGAGTATAAGTCGCACCGGCCAAAAATGCATAATAAAGAAGGAAAAAAACATACATAAGTCGCACTGGAGTATAAGTCGCATTTTTGGGGGAAATGTATTTGATAAAACCCAACACCAAGAATAGACATTTGAAAGGCAATTTAAAATAAATAAAGAATAGTGAACAACAGGCTGAATAAGTGTACTTTATATGACGCATAAATAACCAACTGAGAACGTGCCTGGTATGTTAACGTAACATATTATGGTAAGAGTCATTCAAATAACTATAATATATAGAACATGCTATACGTTTACCAAACAATCTGTCACTCTTAATCGCTAAATCCCTTGAAATCATATACATCTAGTCTCTTACGTGAATGAGCTAAATAATATTATTTGATATTTTACGGTAATGTGTTAATAATTTCACACATAAGTCGCTCCTGAGTATAAGTCGCACCCCCGGCCAAACTATGAAAAAAACTGTGACTTATAGTCCGAAAAATACGGTATGATGTGTGTGTTTGGTTATGAATTTAAGCAGGTGATTGTTGGTGGACCACACAAGGGAGTGTAACTATATTAAAAATAACCAGGATCGTATTCCACTGCCATGCGTGTCACTCCGCACCCAACATACTGTAGAGCAAGAGATCCACGACATGTTTCTAAGAATAACAATGGCCTATCAAGCTTGTTTGCTTACATGACACAGCGACATGACATGACCCGTCTCGCTCCAGGAATAGAAGGCCACCACCGCATTCGGGACATGGGACATAGAGGGAAAGGAGCATGGGAAAGCATTGCTTCTGTGCGCATGCACTGCAGAATTTGGATTGTCGTTAGGAGAGCATAGAAAGGTGGAGACAAAGCGGAAGGCGTACAGTTCATAGACGAGAGGCCGTGGCCTCTTGACCTTTAAAACACTGACCCCTCAATAGTGCACTTGCAGTATCTGGGAGAGAGGCAGAAATGTTGATAGGAATGCATTCTACTTGCCACAAGTCTATAACGCTCCCTAGTCTTGTACAAAGGCTTTCCGAGAAGAGGAGACACTATTGCATTTTAAGTAACAAGTATAAAAACAATTTTCTTCAATTAAAAAAACGATTCGCAAGTACAAAACTATTTTATTGAAGTTCAAACCTTTGGCAGTAATAGTCCTAGGTTCGATTCCTGGGGGTCTTCAGTGTGGAGTTTGCACGTTCTCCCTGTTACTGCGTGGGTTCCCTCCGGGTACTTTGGCTTCTTCCCACCTCCACAGACATGCACCTGGAGATAGGCTGATTGGCAACACTAAATTGACCCTCGTGTGTGAATGTTGCCTATCTGTACGTTGTCCAGGTTGAACCCGCCTTCCACCCAAGTGAAGCTGGGATAGGCTCCAGCACCTCCGTGACCCCGAAAGGGACAAGCGGTAGAAAATGGATGGATGGAAGGTGTACCAATAGTTTGTGCGTATAATACAATAGTACCTCAACTTCAGAGTGTATTGAGATAAGAGCTGTCTCTTGGCTAATTGCTGCAAGCAAAATGTTGAGTTATAAAACCATTAGTTGTTGCGGCAAATGCCACAGTGAACCCCGTAAGATTCAACCAAAACATCTGGTGTTACTTCCTAGTTATAGTTTACAGCCAAAGTTGGACGTAACAATTTTCAACCATAGTAAGGAAGAAAGTGACTGTTAAGGACAGTGCTGAGAAGAAGAAGTGGATTATATTCTTTGAATTAAAGAAATAAATAATCAAAAACATGACCGAGCATGTCGTCAACTTAGCGGAGCAATTTGAGTGTATCACTGCTAGGCTGCACCACACTGGAGCAGAATGAAGCCATTTAAGGATGTTACAAAATATATCTAAACGGTGGACATTTATCCATGAAAAAAATGGAACATCTACTGGTGGTGTGTTTGATGGAGAAGCAGATACCATAGAAGTTCACTCTCAAATGTAAATGTTGCACATTATTATTACATAACTTAAAAACACTACTGTAGTTCTTTGTGGTACATTATATTGTATTGTTTTTATACAATATTTCTAATATATAAAAGTTAGTTTTTCCTTTTAAATGTCATTACATGTTAAATTTGTGCTGTCTGAAGCATAGGCAATCAGCTTTAATTGAAGGGTATTCACCAAAATAATATTTAGGCGAACTTTGCATGCAAAATGTGAGAGTAATGTTACTACAGTAGCTCACATTGCTATGCTAGCGCTAACATTTGTGTCTTCTGCCACACTCCTTAATGTTACATTGTTGTATGTATGTAATATACTGCGTCTATTAGTTGGACAAGTGCTAGGGCGTCTTCTAAATAGGGCTTACCAACACTGTCTAAATTCCAGCATTAATGCTAGATTTTTTTTCAAATACACTATTGTGGCACCTCTGACACATATATAAAAGGGTTAAAAAAAACCAACTATAATATAGGACTTTTAACAATCACAGATGATGACAGTTTTGACATGAATGTAATGCAGCAGAAGATATCTAGATAACAGACCGCGTACCATAGTTTGATTCCCTGGAGGCTGTTCCTTTGCCACAATAGGAGCCCCACTTAGTTTTGGTCCACCCCACTTGGCTTAATGGCCCACAAGAATGTTATGGGAAAGTCTTGAAATGATAGACACTAAAGGCCTTGTCGCACTTGCATCAATCAAATTAAAGCTGTGACGCACCCCAGGGGCATTTAACATACACACACACACACACACACTCACACACACACATGCAGTAGAACCCGCCTGTTCTGCAGAGCTGCTTAAATATTCATCAAAGTGATAAATACACATGATTTTGATGCGCATTCGTTGTCGACACTGAAGTCTTTCATTCTCACAATTAAAAAGGTTAAGTGTATGCTAACATGAAAACGACTTAGAGGGGAACGGCACTTTGTTTTTTCAATTTTGCCTATTGTTCACAATCATTATGAAAGACATGGCTGTGCCAGCAATCGGAGTGTTGCTGGTTACTGGGGTTCAATCCCCACCTTCTACCATCCTAGTCACGTCCGTTGTGTCCTTGGGCAAGACACTTCACCCTTGCTCCTGATGGCTGCTGGTTAGCGCCTTGCATGGCAGCTCCCGCCATCAGTGTGTGAATGTGTGTGTGAATGGGTGAATGTGGAAATACTGTCAAAGCGCTTTGAGTACCTTGAAGGTAGAAAAGCGCTATACAAGTACAACCCATTTATCATTTATTATTTACATGACGACAGATGGATTAAATTGTTTTATTTATTCTAAATAGTAAATAAACTCCATGAACTCCAACCTACCCGCCCTTAAAAAACATCCAAACGCCTCCATTGAGGTTTTATATACTTACATACGTATATGTAAGTATATATGAAATGTAGTAACGGGCACATTTATAATATCATTTACCGGTAATATATATGTATTTTGATCATTTTAAGCATATGCACATCACGTTTGCTTTTTTTTCATCACTGATTATTACTCACTGCAGACTTTGTAAGAGCCAAAATAATAAATAAATCATCACTTACTGTGCAAGGTCTGCTGTCATTAGACTGTCATAGAATCTTATTATATTCCCGTTTACATGATGAAAGACTCATAACCCTCACGAAGAAACGAGGTGGGGGTTAGTGGGGGGACCAAGCGTCTTTGCGTGTCTTTCTTGCCAGTTCCGGGTTAAAAATGGCTGTCAAAGTGTACTCACGTGTCAGAGTACGTGCTCAGCCATCTACTTTCCAGATGAGAGGCATAATTTATGATCTACAATAAACTTCCAAGGAGCAAGGAAGCGAGGAAACAGCAAACCACTCGATGATGTAAACATAGGGACACAAGGTAATGATCACGGAGCCGTTATAAATAGTTTGTCCGTGTTAGCGCTTAAAACAACAATATCACTTAAACTTGATTAGTATTCAAGTCAGGAAATGTAAATGAAGTATTGTTGGCGCTTTTTGAATGGTTATTTATTAGGTTTTATGGGTGGAATAGTGGTCCGCCCATTGGCTCTGCTGTAAGCTGACTAATATTTACCATGCATTATTAAAAAATCCATCCGTCGTCATGTTCTTCATAATCCATGTGAACGATAGGCTAAATCCTTAAAAAAGTGCAGTTCACCTTTGATAGAAACAACAAGAGTGAAAATATTGCAATACCTATTCCAGGCCAGTAGTTGGCAGTAGCACCCAAACACAACCAGAGTAGTGTATAGAGAGCATATGGACAACTAAATAACAGGTGCTGTCACGCCAAATTTCTTCCCCCCTATAAAACTGAAGTGCTATCGTATATATATGACGTTAGAGGAAACATGACCACAGAAGTAAATGGGGGGGGGGGGGGAATTTGGCGTGACAGCGCCATGATGATGTTGCAGTCGTTTTGACGTTTTCCTGACGAAATAAACCAGAATAATACGTCCAAATATACTGTAGTTCTAAACATACTCCAGCTCATAAACTTAAAATAAAACATGCTTTTATTTTGTTAGAGTATAATTTTTCAGCCGTATTTGATGCACTACGCTGTATTCATTCATGTTTAGTGACTAGCAGACTGTCGAACACGCTCTGGCCGGCGCGATGTTCGTCAGAATACACAAAACAACCCAAAAAATGTATTTTAGACAAAATCCTCATAAGCTTTGGACACACAATTGCGGAAAAATCAAAGTCAAGTCAAAGTCAAAGTCAAAGTCAGCTTTATTGTCAAACAACTGTTTGTACAGGACATACAGGTGGACGATTAATTTTGTGATAAGTATGTGGTGTCTGTTTCCTCCTATTGTTTGTAATCAGCTGTGCTTTAACTTTTGTTTATTTAAATATTTTTCATAGGTCTTGCTGTGGTAAGTCTGCATGGCTTTCTGATTTTATTAACAAAATAATTGCCTACTGAACTAATGCTGCATTTTTACTTTTGTCAGGCATCCATCCATCCATCCATCAATCTTCTTCCGCTTATCCGAGGTCGGGTCGCGGGGGCAGCAGCTTAAGCAGGGAAGCCCAGACTTCCCTCTCCCCAGCCACTTCGTCCAGCTCCTCCCGGGGGATCCCGAGGCGTTCTCAGGCCAGCCGGGAGACATAGTCTTCCCAACGTGTCCTGGGTCTTCCCCGTGGCCTCCTACCGGTCGGACGTGCCCTAAACACCTCCCTAGGGAGGCGTTCGGGTGGCATCCTGACCAGGTGCCCGAACCACCTCATCTGGCTCCTCTCGATGTGGAGGAGCAGCGGCTTTACTTTGAGCTCCCCCCGGATGGCAGAGCTTCTCACCCTATCTCTAAGGGAGAGCCCCGCCACCCGGCGGAGGAAACTCATTTCGGCCGCTTGTACCCGTGATCTTGTCCTTTCGGTCATAACCCAAAGCTCATGACCATAGGTGAGGATGGGAACGTAGATCGACCGGTAAATTGAGAGCTTTGCCTTCCGGCTCAGCTCCTTCTTCACCACAACGGATCGATACAGCGTCCGCATTACTGAAGACGCCGCACCGATCCGCCTGTCGATCTCACGATCCACTCTTCCCTCACTCGTGAACAAGACTCCGAGGTACTTGAACTCCTCCACTTGGGGGAGGGTCTCCTCCGCAACCCGGAGATGGCACTCCACCCTTTTCCGGGCGAGAACCATGGATTCGGACTTAGAGGTGCTGATTCTCATCCCAGTCGCTTCACACTCAGCTGCGAACCGATCCAGCGAGAGCTGAAGATCCTGGCCAGATGAAGCCATCAGGACCACATCATCTGCAAAAAGCAGAGACCTAATCCTGCAGCCACCAAACCAGATCCCCTCAACGCCTTGACTGCGCCTAGAAATTCTGTCCATAAAAGTTTTGAACAGAATCGGTGACAAAGGGCAGCCTTGGCGGAGTCCAACCCTCACTGGAAACGTGTCCGACTTACTGCCGGCAATGCGGACCAAACTCTGGCACTGATCATACAGGGAGCGGACTGCCACAATCAGACAGTCCGATACCCCATACTCTCTGAGCACTCCCCACAGGACTTCCCGAGGGACACGGTCGAATGCCTTCTCCAAGTCCACGAAACATATGTAGACTGGTTGGGCAAACTCCCATGCACCCTCAAGGACCCTGCCGAGAGTATAGAGCTGGTCCACAGTTCCACGACCAGGACGAAAACCACACTGTTCCTCCTGAATCCGAGGTTCGACTATCCGGCGTAGCCTCCTCTCCAGCACACCTGAATAGACCTTACCGGGAAGGCTGAGGAGTGTGATCCCACGATAGTTAGAACACACCCTCCGGTTCCCCTTCTTAAAGAGAGGAACCACCACCCCAGTCTGCCAATCCAGAGGTACCGCCCCCGATGTCCACGCGATGCTGCAGAGTCTTGTCAACCAAGACAGCCCCACAGCATCCAGAGCCTTAAGGAACTCCGGGCGGATCTCATCCACCCCCGGGGCCTTGCCACAGAGGAGCTTTTTAACTACCTCAGCAACCTCAGCCCCAGAAATAGGAGAGCCCACCACAGATTTCCCAGGCACTGCTTCCTCATAGGAAGACGTGTTGGTGGGATTGAGGAGGTCTTCGAAGTATTCCCTCCACCGATCCACAACATCCGCAGTCGAGGTCAGCAGAACACCATCCTCACCATACACGGTGTTGATAGTGCACTGCTTCCCCTTCCTGAGGCGGCGGATGGCGGTCCAGAATCGCTTCGAAGCCGTCCGGAAGTCGTTTTCCATGGCTTCCCCGAACTCCTCCCATGTCCGAGTTTTTGCCTCTGCGACCGCCGAAGCCGCACACCGCTTGGCCTGTCGGTACCTGTCCGCTGCCTCAGGAGTCCTATGAGCCAAAAGAACCCGATAGGACTCCTTCTTCAGCTTGACGGCATCCCTCACCGCCGGTGTCCACCAACGGGTTCTAGGATTACCGCCACGACAGGCACCAACTACCTTGCGGCCACAGCTCCAATCAGTCGCCTCGACAATAGAGGCGCGGAACATGGTCCATTCGGACTCAATGTCCAGCACCTCCCTCGTGACTTGTTCAAAGTTCTTCCGGAGGTGGGAATTGAAACTCTCTCTGCGGGAGACTGCCAGACGTTCCCAGCAAACCCTCACAATGCGTTTGGGCCTGCCAGGTCTGTCCGGCATCCTCCCCCACCATCGCAGCCAACTCACCACCAGGTGGTGATCGGTAGAAAGCTCCGCCCCTCTCTTCACCCGAGTGTCCAAAACATGAGGCCGCAAATCCGATGACACAACCACAAAGTCGATCATGGAACTGCGGCCTAGGGTGTCCTGGTGCCAAGTGCACATATGGACACCCTTATGTTTGAACATGGTGTTCGTTATGGACAATCTGTGACGGGCACAAAAGTCCAATAACAAAACACCGCTCGGGTTCAGATCCGGGCAGCCATTCTTCCCAATCACGCCTCTCCAGGTTTCACTGTCGCTGCCAACATGAGCGTTGAAGTCCCCCAGTAGAACGAGGGAATCACCCGGGGGAGCACTCTCAAGTACTCCCTCGAGTGAATCCAAAAAGGGTGGGTACTCTGAGCTGCGGTTTGGCGCGTAAGCGCAAACCACAGTCAGGACCCGTTCCCCCACCCGAAGGCGGAGGGAAGCTACCCTCTCGTCCACCGGGTTGAACTCCAACATGCAGGCTCTGAGCCGGGGGGCAACAAGAATTGCCACCCCAGCCCGTCGCCTCTCACTGCCGGCAACGCCAGAGTAGAAGAGAGTCCAGCCCCTCTCGAGAGAACTGGTTCCAGAGCCCTTGCTGTGCGTCAAAGTGAGTCCGACTATGTCTTGTCGGAACTTCTCCACCTCGCGCACTAGCTCAGGCTCCTTCCCCCCCAGCGAGGTGACGTTCCACGTCCCGAGAGCTAGCTTCTGTAGCCGAGGATCGGACCGCCAAGTGCCCTGCCTTCGGCTGCCGCCCAGCTCACATGGCACCCGACCTCTATGACCCCTGCTATGGGTGGTGAGCCCATTGGAGGGGGAACCCACGTTGCCTCTTCGGGCTGTGCCCGGCCGGGCCCCATGGGGACAGGCCCGGCCACCAGGCGCTCGCCATCGTGCCCCACCTCCGGACCTGGCTCCAGAGGGGGGCCCCGGTGACCAGCGTCCGGGCGAGGGAAATCTGGGTCCATAGTTTTTATTTTTCATTGAGGTCTTCGAGCTGGTCTTTGTCTGATCCCTCACCTAGGACCAGTTTGTCTTGGGAGACCCTACCAGGGGGCATAAAGCCCCCGGACAACATAGCTCCTAGGATCATTGGGACACGCAAACTCCTCTACCACGGTAAGGTGGCAGCTCAGAGAGGAGTTTTGCGATTTTTGTCAGGCAAAGTGTGCTAATTCACTGTTACTGAGAGTGAGCTATACCACGTTTCCCATGCGTATGTATGCTTGGTTACCTCGCACAAAATACTGCTGTCATTCATTGGCAATTCAGCTTTCCAGGCTAAACTTTATTTTCCACAATTTTCTTTGATGTGATGCAAATGCTTTCCGTATTTTTGGCGAGTGGAGGTCCCCATGCCACACAACAGGGCATGTCTACGCGGCAAAAAATCTTCAATTAAAATAAATGTCTAATGAAGAAGTGCTTTGTCGCCTAGTGGCGGCTCCAAACAGGTGTTAAAAATTGCACCCTTTAGTCACGTGAGGGATTTTTGACCAATCATTTAGGAGATCGTCTGAAACCGAGTTGTCTATACTATCCCTAACAGGGCTACAGTATTGTCCGCCATTGCTGTTTTGTTTGTGACTTTCTCATCGTGCACATGTTTTAATCTCTCATCTGGCATCAATGGCATTTTTGAGGCAAGTGGAGAGTGCAGGGGGCTTGCATAAAATCCCCCTGACTACCAGACTTGTTGTTTATGTTTGTCTGCACTGAAGTAGAGAGAGAAAGGACGCGCAAAAAGAATCCTGTAACTAGACTATGAACTGGGCGGTAGCAGGCGACCTTACTGTACTTCCCACTCACCATGGATGTTAGCCTTTCACAGTTCGTAAAAAAAAAGAAGTGATTTGCACCACTCACATTGAAACAAGCATTTTATCACACTATGTCTCAATTGACATAGCCTACCATAAAAATCCAATTTGGATATACAATGCTTGAGCATAGTCCGTATACAGCTTTTATAGCAGTATAGATTTACTATCAACACACAGCCATTATTGTCTAAGTTAGGGCCGCAGCTATCGATTATTTTAGTAATCGAGCTATTTGTCAAATATTTAGTTCGATTAATCGAGTAATCGGATAAAACGTTCTAGCCTCAATGCTAATTTGAGGGGAAAGAGTAATGAACAGTTTTTCTGTTAGGCAAAACTTTTGTTCTTTTTCCTAAAAATGCACATCCATCCATCCATTTTCTACCGCTTGTCCCTGTCGGGTTGCAGGGGAGCTGGAGCCTATCCCAGCTGCACTCTGGCAGTCGCCACCTCATTGCAGGGCCACATTCACACACATTCACACTCGCATTCACACACTAGGGCCAATTTAGTGTTGCCAATCAGCCTGTATCCAGATGCTTGTCCTTGGAGGTGGGAGGAGAGAACCCACGCAGACACGGGGAGAACATCGACATTGAAATTGCACTTTTAACATGTGCGCATTTATATATAGAATACATTTTTGAAAAGAGCTGAGCCAGAAGGCAAAGCTCTCGGTCTACCGAGCTATCTACATTCCTACTCTCACCTATGGTCATGAAGTGTGGGTCATGACCGAAAGAATAAGATTGCGGATACAAGCGGCCGAAATGAGTTTCCTCAGAAGGGGGGCTGGCATCTCCCTTAGAGATAGGGTGAGAAGTTCAGTCACCCGAGAGAGACTCGGAGTAAAGCCGCTGCTCCTTCGCTTGGAAAGGAGCCAGCTTAGGTGGTTCGGGCATCTCGTGCGGATGCCTCACGAGCGTCTCCCTAGGAAGGTCCTCGTTGCACGTCCCACTGGGACGAGACCCCGGGGCAGCCCAAGGACCAGATGGGGAGATTACATCTCCACTCTGGCCTGGGAACGCTTCGGGATCCCCCAGGAGGAAGTTGCTAATGTTGCTCTGGAGAGGGAAGTTTGGAGTCTCTGCTGGAGCTGTTGTCCCCGCGACCCGATTCCGGATAAGCGGTTGAAGATGGATGGATGGATTTTTAAAAAACTCCCCGCTGTTAGCCGCCACACAGATCAGAGCCCCCGTGCTCATGTGCCTTCTAATAACGCGACCGTGCAGAAACTATGTCCACATATTTTAAGTTCCGGGTACTCAATGCGGTCATGATTTTATCAATATTTACTCGTTACTCTCTCTAAACGATTAACCGAAGCAACAGTGTCAGGATTGCGCCTGACAGTTTAGTCATGCATTTGTGTTTTCCGATACTTGTTGTTTGGTTCCAATCTTGTGCTCTTATTTTTAGTTCCACTTCCGGTTATACTTGTCTTGTAGTATCATTACCTTGTATGCCAGCGCACCTGTTCTCGTTTGCTAATCAGGTCTATTTAGTTTCAGCTGTTGCTACTTGGCGGATCATTCTTTCATGTTTTCTGTTCATACTTTGGTCAATGTGTTAGCTTTTAGGCGCTCATTACCCTGACTAGCTTTTCTGCCATTGTTTTCCCCAAGCTTCCTGTACACTTCCCTGCCGCACTCTCCTTGCGCTTTGTATGATTTTCTTACCTGCACGTGATCTCCTGTCCCTGCATCTAGGGGTCAAAACTGCCGCTACCATGTGGAATCGTAACAAATAACTCAAACCTTTTTTCTATTCAAATAAATCAATATCATTGATGAATCGTTGCAGCCCTTATCTTATTATTTGGCAAACATAACTGAATTGCAAAAATAAACGTGTCTTGTTGAGGGAAAACATTAATTCTAACATGTATTGTGACATTTTTATGCATTTAATGATTTTTGTCTTGGACAATACTATATAAACGAGACATAGATATAGTAATGCTTTCATTAATTATAACAATTTATTTAAAATCTTATAATCTCTTTTTAATGCCACCTAAACAAATGCTTAGAAAATACCTTAAATTGAGGTATTTTCCTAACTAATTATTCAGAAGTGTAATTAATCAAAATAACATAATAATTTGACACCCTTAAAATATACTTTAGAGTAGTCTTTGTACAGCTCGTTTAATCGGTATACATATACTATCAACACACAGTCGTTGTTGTCTAAATAGCTGACAACACAAGGGGATAACAAGACGATTGTTTCTCGCCTGCAGTCAAGCATTGTGGTAGTGGCAGCGTCATGGCGTGGGGCTGCATGAGTGCTGCTGAGCTGCGGTTCTTCGGAGGGGAAACACTAATTCTAACATGTACTGTGAAATTTTGAGGCACAACATGGTCTCTGTGGTGGAGCAAAGTCCCGCCATAATAAGCTAGCAGGAAATAGATGCAGCGTGACGTTCAGGTGACATGTATTTCCTTGTGATGAACACAAGCAGCTGCAGCACACGTAGTACGTGAACTACACATTCCCATGATTCTTCTGCAAAAACGGGGTCAGTTCGTCGCACCACAGTGCGAGACACTTTTATTATCAATGCTGTGATTATCATTTTTTACAGGCGGAGAGTAGAGAGAGGATGCAAATATTGTAAATAGAGAGGAGATGATCAGCGCGGACCACACATGGGGACAGAAAAGAAGGAGGGAAGAGGATTCCTTCTCTGGTTTCTGCTAGAAATCCGACTCAGTATTAGGTTTCAGTGAACCACCTGCTGTGGATCTAGCTCGTGCTGGATTTTGGCTGGGTTCTCAGCTAGCCAGACTCCGGTCTGTCTATCAGGGTGACATCGGGCCATTGGGGGTCACAACTGTTACAGCAGCACAGCAATTAGTGTTGTCACGTTGCTGAATTTACGGCTTCCATATATGTGCCACATTTTCTCATTGAGGAGTCGACCACCCTAGGGGGCCACATTTTTAGCAAGCAAGGGACAAAAGCTTGGACTTACAGGCAGGATTGTATGTATTTGATTCTGCACATAAAAGTGTAAAAATGTGTTACTACTATATGTTGAAGGTTGAATATGATTGTTTGATGGATCTTGATAGAGTCTAAGGCAGGGGTCGGGAACCTTTTTGGCTGAGAGAGCCATGAAAGCCAAAGATTTTAAAATGTATTTCCGTGGGAGCCATATAATATTTTTTAACACTGAATACAACTAAATGCGTTTATTTTTAAGTAAGACCAACATTTTTAGAGTACAATAAGTCTCTTATTCTTTTTAATAGCATTGTTATTCTGAAGCTAACCAATAATAAATAAAATATTTCTTACCATTAATGCGACTTCTTGAACAGGTGCGGCAGAAAATGGATGGATGGATTAAAATGCATTAGAATGTTTTATATTTGGAACGTCATTTTTAACACTGTGATTACCAGCGGAATTATTCATTACTTATCGTGTTAAGCGATGTCAGCTAAGATTTATCTGAGAGCCAGATGCGGTCATCAAAAGAGCCACAGGTTCCCTAGCCTTGGTCGAAGGGTATGTTTGGTTTTTTTCTTTGACTTTTCAGTTTATGTTGTGATACCTCCATTGAAGGACACCATGGGGGTATTCCAAGTATGATGTTCAACCAACTCTAATAAGTCTAAACCTGAAGTCCGAGTTGGCTACTCTAAGATAGGAAACGCTAAATGCCGGGTTCCAAAAAAGCTGATTTGAGTTAGTTCAATCAATTCTGAATATGTTAACTCTGAGTTAAGACTACAAATAAAAGCCACAAACAGTGGAGCGCTGATTCTACAATTCACCGTAGCAACTGTGGACAGAAAAATCCGTCTTCATACCCAGCTGGAAGTGAACGTGTTAAAGCGTGTTTATGAACACTTTCTAAGAAAGAAAAAGTAATACAGTAAAATAATATTATTCTGAAGTGGGAGATAATTACTGCTAGAGTCAATGCGTAAGTCTAATCGCAGAATTTTTTGGAAAAGGGGAGTAAAAATAATAATAAAATGTAATTTTAATTTAGGTGCAATCTCGGTAAAAAAAAAAAAGGCACATGGAGCATACTTGCCAACCCTCCCGAATTTTCCGGGAGACTCCCGAATTTCAGTGCCACTCCCGAAAATTTCCCGGGACAACAATTCTCCCGAATTTCTCCCGATTTCCAGCCGGACTTAAGGCACGCCCCCTCCAGGTCCGTGCGGACCTGAGGGAGGACAGCCTCTCGTCACGTCCGCTCTTTACTTCATACTTCAGAACAGACTCCCACACTTGCCGTCAGGGTGCGCAATACAACGTAAAAGTAACCACAGAACACTATAGTGTTCTGTGGTTACTTTTTGGTTGGCCAACAGTTTACGTTGTATGTGCACCCTGACGGCAAGTGTGGGAGTCTGTTCTGAAGTATGAAGTAAAGAGACGTAACTTCATCACCTCGCCTGGTTATTGACTCCAACCCAGAATATTACACTGCCCATACCTATGCTCCTTCAAAGGCTGTGCTACAGGCTGCAAAGCATTGCACTTTCAAATACAACAATGAGTAGAGAGGAGTGTTATGTGTATATGTGTAAATAAATGAACACTGAAATTCAAGTATTTATTTTATTTATATGTACATAGATATAATAAAATACATATTTATATATAGCTAGAATTCACTGAAAGTCAAGTATTTATTTTATTTATATATATATATAATATATATATATATATATATATATATATATATATATATATATATATATATAATATATATATATATATATATATATATATATATATATATATATATATATATATACATATATATATATATATATTATATATATATATAAATAAAATAAATACTTGACTTAAATTCAAGTATTTCATATATATATATATATATATATATATATATATATATGAAATACTTGAATTTAAGTGAATCCTAGCTATGAATATACTCCTCCCCCTTAACCCCGCCCCCCGCCGCTTGATTAGAGTAGTGTTTTATTTTCCTATTTTCAAACACAGTGTTACTGTTCAAGCTGTATGTAATGTTACAGTGGCCAAAAATATTAAATATACTTGTTAAAAAAACAACTCCGTCTTGTTTTAATGAATACTTAGGCCTACTACGCTACTGTTTTAATGTTGGTCATTATGGTGGTACTTGGAGAGCCAAGTTTTTTGTCAGGTGGTACTTTGTAAAAAAAAAAGTTTGAGAACCACTGTTACGGCCTAATAATAAAAAATTTAAATAAAATCTACTTTAATTTAAAAATATATATTTAAAATTGAATTATGACTAAAACAGATTAAATATCTAAAATCAAGGAACAATATTGTTTTTCTATTTTTTTGCTAACAGGTTTTTTTCTTACCAGTTCACTTTATAATAAAAGTAATTAAATTAATATCCTCCTGAAAACCAACATCCTCCACTGTGGACATGTTTGCACTAGTTTGGAGGACACTGTGGCAGGATATAGCACACATTTTAGTTATATTTACAATAATGAAAACATTTATATGTTTCTCTGTGTTTATTTTTTTTTAAACAAACCAAGTTACTATTAAATATCTAAAATATTTAATTTAATCTGCTTTCTGGAATACCCCCCAGTAATGGGAAATTTAGATATGATCTATCCATCCATTTTCTATACTGCTTGTCCTCATTTATCACATGACACATACCTGTATATACAAACAACCATAAACAAACTCCACACTGAGATATCCATGGCCGTCTGGCCAAAATTTTAACGACTAGTCCACCTCTTGGTCTGTGATGAAGACCATAGAACAAAATACGGAGGGAAAAAAAGTTGTTTCTTATGCCACTAGCTTAATGCTAACATACAATGGGCGAGCCCATTGACAGAAATTTACGGGAATTAGCATCGTCATTGTTTTAGACTTGTACAAACCAATTAAGAACCTGCAAAGAGTTTAAAAATGATCAGTAAAAAGTCTGATTAAAACCATGTAACTTTAATTTTCTTTTTCTTCTTTTATCAACGGTGGATTTGGGGAACATGAATGCCTGGAGGTGGCAGCGAATAATGTACAGTATATCACCTGGAAGGTGAAATGTTACCTTCCTGTATCACAAAATATTGAAGAAAAAAAAACTTTTTTTTTTCAATGTATGAGAAATTGTGGATGGACTACAGAGTGGTGTTGCTGTGACTTATGTCAAATTACTTCGATACATCAGATTATGAACTCGCACATATGCAGACAAAATAACCGTTTGGTATAAGACAGGGGTTCACGGGCCGGATCAGGCCCGTGAACAGGTTTTATCAGGCCCGCGGGATGAGTTTGCCTAGTATAAAAATGACTCTGAAATTTTTGAATGAAAAAAAACAGCTGTTCTAAATGTGTCTACTGGATGTCGCCATAGCAATTCTTTGTATCTTTGTAGATGATGCAACATATGTACAATATAAGCCACATGATGTTAGTACATCAGTCGAGGAAAATGAGCAAACTACATAAAAAACATCCTGTAATTTGATTTTGATATAATTCTTATATCTTGATGGATTGAAATTTAACACCAAAGAGTTGACTGATGAACATTATCACATAATTTATTCAGAAAATATAAATAACGACAAATAAAGTATAAATACTATTAACCGCAACAGGTAAGTGTAAAAAATAAATAACCCAACAACATTATGATTTGTACCATTTCAGAATGTGCACGTTCTATTTTCAAACAAAGAAAACAATCTCAAGTTGTCTTTATTTTTAAGTTATCGTGCCGTGATTTTACCAGTCCGGCCCACTTGGGAGTAGATTTTTCTCCATGTGGCCCCCCATCTAAAATGAGTTTGACACCCCTGACTTAGTCAGAACTTGCGGAAATAATGGAAAAAGAAGGGCACACAACAAGTGCTTCTTGCTAAGTCCTGGCATGGTTAGCCTAGCGTTTTGTGTAGTGTTTGTTTGTGTAGACAAGTTGTCATGTGAGATAAAACATCACTGCTTTTGAAGGCCATGATTATCTACATGTAATAGTCGAAGGTCCAAGTGAAGGACTTCAGTCAACCTGTGGCTAATCCCTGTTAGATAAACAGCTCTTTGGTCTTTCTCTGAAGTCCCAACGTCTGTTTGGCATCCCTGCCACTTGGCAACAAAACCCACTACTTCCTACTTCCGTGTACACGCACATATCAATTTTAAATGACTTCTGACATGATGGGAAATATTCCCACAGCGCCACGGTTCCTTCAACATTAAGAAAACATTGATAACAAATCTTTTTTGACTCACATTTGTACGCATGTGTGTGCGATTCCATCTCAGTGTGGGCCACTTCCTCTTTATGCCTCGCTCCCATGATGGCGCTAACGCCCCCTCCATCCTCTTTCCCACGTCCCCAAAACTACAGAAGGGGGTCCCCGCAGATATAAAATAACACAGAGCGTTTGGAAGTATATGGGAAAGGCCAACAGGGACGGTATTTTCGGCGGCTGTGTTAGTAGAGGCGTCCCATGACATGACTTCACAAGTATGAGAGCACAAGTTTGAGAGCATTCCTTGCTGCTGGCATATTGTAGCTAAATATAGACCGGCTTCACTAAAAGCTGTTTCAATCTTTAACGGTGATAGTAATAAATGCTACTTAACAAACTGGTAAATGTAATGCAAATACCACTGTGACAAAACCGGTATCAAGTGTGGAAACAAAGTAACATTTTACCATTCATACATAAATGTATTATAGGCGGTCGTAATAAAACACGTAATCAAGCTCAACGTCGACGACGAACAGCCTTACTGTTTTGCCGCTGCTATTATTTTTCTGACAAATACATCACACAATGTTTTTGAACCCCAAAGTTTGACCCCTGTAAGTCAGAGTGACTTGAAATTTCTCCCACAGCTTAATGCACTCTACACCAGTGTTTCTCAACCATACAGGGCCGCCAAAAAATATCTGTGTCTCAGCTGTAGACTGTATGGGCTGCAGTGGTACTCAGGTGTAATACAATTTTCCACCACTTACGGCAATAAAGACAATCTCTTAAGCGCAAAAATTATGACAAACGCGGTTAAACTGTATTTTAATTTGTACTTAAATTTTATTGACAATTTATATATATATATCCATCCATCCATTTTCTACCGCTTGTCCCTTTCGGGGTTTTATATATATATATATATATATATATATATATATATATATATATATATATATATATATATATATATATATATATATATATATATATATATATATATATATATATATATATATATATATATATATATATATATATATATATATATATATACATATGTGTACTCATTTAGTTACAATGTAATTATTTTAGCACTGTAAATTTATTTTTCATCAGTTTTCATTCGTTTTTTGCAGTATATTTATAAATAAATGATAAATGGGTTATACTTGAATAGTATTTATTTTTGTAAGCTGACAAATACATCACATAATGTATTTGAAGCCCAAAGTCAGAGTGACTTGAAATGTGTGGTGGGGGGGGGGGCGTGGTTAATAGGGCAGTATATTTACAGCTAGAATTCACCAACTCAAGTATTTCATATATATATATATATATATATATATATATATATATATATATATATATATATATATATATATATATATATATATATATATATATATATATACAGTGGGGCAAAAAAGTATTTAGTCAGCCACCCATTGATTGTCAATGGGTGGCTGACTAAATACTTTTTTGCCCCACTGTATATATGTATGAAATACTTGACTTTCAGTGAATTCTAGCTATATATATATATATATATATATATATATATATATATATATATATATATATATATATATATATATATATATATATATATATATATTTATTTATTTTATTATACATATAAATAAAATAAATACTTGAATTTCAGTGTTTCGGAGGCTATCCAGTAGATGGCAGTATTGTCCTGTTTAACTTCTCCGTTCATGACTGAGTATATCATTTCGGCCACCGTGTTCAATGGAGAAGTCTGTTCTACAAAATGTACAGGCAACATACATACCCCCTCCCCTTCGAACTGTCCTGGATGAACTGAAATTCTTGTTTCCATTCGTTTTGGAACTTGCAAGCGTATTTCTTCATCTGGCTCGTCGACAGCGTCGCCATGTCTGTAACTTCCTCGTTCTTCTGCTTCGTCTCCTTGTTGTGTGCGCAGTTGTGCACTCTACTCTCTAAAAGCCGTAGATGTTATGACGTCATTGGGCAGGAAAGCTGTTTATATTGTGGGAAAGCGGACGTGAGAACAGGCTGTCCCCACTCAGGTCCGCATTGAGCTGGAGGGGGCGTGGCCTCCAGCTCCGGCTGAATACCGGGAGTTTGTCAGGAGAAAATTTCTGCCGGGAGGTTATCGGGAGAGGGGCTGAATACCGGGAGTCTCCCGGTAAAACCGGGAGGGTTGGCAAGTATGACACATGCATTCATTAAATTTGACAAGCTTTATCCTGTTAAACTGTATTTAGGTTAGATGTAATTTTAGCCCCTCTGTGGTGGAAAAGTTGGGCTCGAGGTCAAATAAGTTAAGAACCCCTGCTCTACACAAATTTCGTACGCAACTTTTCGGCAAACAACACATTCTAAAAATATTACTAAAATAAAAACAAAGACTAAAATGAAATGGCATGGGTAGTAATACAACAAGAAAAAGATAACACAAATCTGACATGCAGGATTTGTATTCGCTATTATGCCAGCATGTCCTCCCAGGCATTTTGACCATTACTCCATAGGCCATACAGTAACTTACTGGTCCTATGGTCATCATCGCACCTAATACCTTCCTGTTGTGATGGCTTTTAAAATAATTATCACCAAAATAATAAATAAAAATCACATCATAATGGCGGCAGTTTAGCTCTACATCCTTTCTGTATTATCAAAGACAATGTACTGTATATATTATTGATGGCCAGCCACAAACACTGAATGCTTCTGATGGACTAACTTAAGATATAATTGGAGCTACTGTATAGTTGGCATCTCATCAGCAACAGTATTACATATCATTAATCAAATTTGCCTCGAAAATACTCCATCGTTGACTCATGCCCACATGCTTGCGTCGCTAAGCGCTTCCCTTGACATGGTTTGATTTCAAGCATGTCATATGATCTGACATGAATAATATGAAGAGAAATGATCACAAGGAGCCTTTTAGTGCAGCATCAGCTGTTTCTACTCAGGGAACAAAATCCAATCATAACCGGTACAAACAAAATAAGAAGTAGATCGAATTTAGAAGTCAAGATAACTGACCTTAGCCAAGGTCCAACAATCCAATAATAATATTAATATAACCCTCATTCCCGTGATTACATTTTCGCATTGTGTTTACCCTCCATCCATCCATTTCCTACCGCTTGTCGGTCGCGGGGGTTGCTGGAGCCTATCTCAGCTGCATTCGGGCGGAAGGCGGGGTACACCCTGGACAAGTTGCCACCTCATCGCAGGGCCAACACAGATAGACAGACAACATTCACACTCACATTCACACACTAGGGCCCATTTAGTGTTGCCAATCAACCTATCCCCAGGTGCATGTCTTTGGAGGTGGGAGGAAGCCGGAGTACCAGGAGGGAACCCACGCACCCTAACTTCTCAAATTATAACAGGGTGTTTATTTATCACTTTTAACACTTTTGTTTATCAGTATTTATTTAGCAGTTAAATAGGCTTTAATTGAAACATTTCCCGTATTCAATAAGAAATTAACGTAAATGTCCAAAAATAGTCCTAAAAGCACCTTTATATGGATATGCACCAAAATGCCAGGAGTGTCATATATATATATATATACACTACCGTTCAAAAGTTTGGGGTCACATTGAAATGTCCTTATTTTTGAAGGAAAAGCACTGTACTTTTCAATGAAGATAACTTTAAACTAGTCTTAACTTTAAAGAAATACATTCTATACATTGCTAATGTGGTAAATGACTATTCTAGCTGCAAATGTCTGGTTTTTGGTGCAATATCTACATAGGTGTATAGAGGCCCATTTCCAGCAACTATCACTCCAGTGTTCTAATGGTACAATGTGTTTGCTCATTGGCTCATAAGGCTAATTGATGATTAGAAAACCCTTGTGCAATCATGTTCACACATCTGAAAACAGTTTAGCTCGTTACAGAAGCTACAAAACTGACCTTCCTTTGAGCAGATTGAGTTTCTGGAGCATCACATTTGTGGGGTCAATTAAACGCCCAAAATGGCCAGAAAAAGAGAACTTTCATCTGAAACTCGACAGTCTATTCTTGTTCTTAGAAATTAAGGCTATTCCACAAAATTGTTTGGGTGACCCCAAACTTTTGAACGGTAGTGTATATATATACATATATATATACATATACTGGGGCAGCACGGTGGAAGAGGGGTTAGTGCGTCTGCCTCACAATACGAAGGTCCTGAGTAGTCGTGAGTTCAATCCCGGCCTCGGGATCTTTCTGTGTGGAGTTTGCATGTCCTCCCCGTGACTGCGTGGGTTCCTTCCGGGTACTCCGGCTTCCTCCCACCTCCAAAGACATGCACCTGGGGATAGGTTGATTGGCAACACTAAATGGTCCCTAGTGTGTGAATGTGAGTGTGAATGGTTGTCTGTCTATCTGTGTTGGCCCTGCGATGAGGTGGCGACTTGTCCAGGGTGTACCCCGCCTTCCGCCCGATTGTAGCTGAGATAGGCTCCAGCGCCCCCCGCGACCCCGAAGGGAATAAGCGGTAGAAAATGGATGGATGAATATATATACTATATATATATATATACAGTATATATATATACAAGGCTCATTCACAAAAAAAATTATTACAATATATACATATGTAAAATATATATGTATTTTTTTTAAATGGACATTGTGAAAATTAATCTGTAGATTTTACAGTAAAAAACTGGCAGCTCATTCACCCAAATGTTACTGTAAAATGTGTTTTTTTACATCATATTACTGTAAATGGGAAAACTGTGCGATTGTTTTTTTTCACAGTAAATTTCTGGCAACTGAGCTGCCTTTGTTTTTGCCGTAAAATATACAAAGTACAATGTACCGTTTTTACGGCATACAATTTAAAGAATAACTTGTTTTGAAGTCATAAGTGAAGCAGATAATCAAGTATTTACTTTTATTTGAACAAAAAATGTGTTTTGAATGTAGCATTATATCATATTTTTTGCATTATTAGATCATATTAAAGTTAAAAAGATATGCAATTGCATGGTGTATAGGGATTCTCTGTCACAATGGAAAACATAACTTATTGATGCATATTATTTTCAGGCTTTCGCGAGCCACATAAGATGATGTGATGATGTGATGCCTTGCTTCTGCACAAAACACACCCAAAAATGAATGTTTTTTCCAAATGTAGAACATAATGTACATTTTGGGGGAATTTTGCCCATCATCCGCAATCCATAAGTGAGACAAGAACACACATTTCTTTGTATTTTCTGTGTTCTAGATAGTCAAAAATAGCTAGCATGAGGCAGCTAATTCTACTATTACGCTATAAAAAAACGCTCCATTTTAATGACATCATCTGCATATTAACCTAGCTATAGGTTGTTCTTGTAGGAGCTAACACTGAGGAACTACTTTTTCTAACATAGTGACACAGGGCCCTGCTCACAGCAGCTCAGGCTATCCAGAATGCTAATGCTTGCTACTGGAGTTGCTACTCCTAGTGCTGCTGAATCAACTTTGAGTTTGAAACTCAAGAAATCCCACACAATACCTGCTAAAAATACGGACCAACTGAATCAGTGGATATACTCGCTCTCAACTCTACAACATTGTTAGAAAGACACAGCAAAATGCTTATTTCCTCCCAGTAGTTGTTACCTGTTTGTGAAGAGTATGTTGAATTTACCATCTAAACAGGGAGCTCAGGTCTTGTGCTGAAAGATACAGCCATCCCATCAGTCGGCATCCCAGTGAGAGAGGACAGTGTAAGTGACTGTTTTGTTATGTTCTTATTTTGTCCACAAAACGTTTGGCACTTAACACTACTGCTATATGATGGTTTAGTTATTCACTATAGTTGGATCTGCTTCTAAATTGTGTAGCTCATCGTCCATGTATATAATAACTTGTTCCAAAGTAGTCATGATTAGGGGTAGATGTTGTTGTTGACAGAAGTAGCATTCGTTGCTATGTGCTCTGTGAAATCAACGTGCCTAGCTAAAGAGTTGTGGTAATGCTTAAAAGTTACCAAAATACTGTAAATAATACATGTTATCATGACTGTGCCAGTTTGAAGTTTTTTAAATGTTATTTAGAGAGTTTTATAGATGGAATAGATCAATCCCTATTACTTGCAGTGTTAGCCACCCTGTGCTAGCAGTTTTTTACTACCTAGAACGCACAGAAGAGACATACGTGTGTGTGTTCTTGCCTCGCATAACAATTGTAGATGATGGGCAAAATTCCAAAATAAAGTGCAGTTTCCCTTTATTTTTTAGGCATACCTAAAGCTATTGAGAAGAGCAGAGAACCATGAATGTTAAGTGCTTCCAACAGCGTAGTGTAACTAAACAATAATGTGAAGCCACATCAGTTGACTGTGTGGAGTCAAGAGGCACGGCTGCATTAGGTTAAAAGCATCCTAATGTGCATTTAGACCAGCGCAGAACATTATTTCAGGGAAACAACATCCATTATTAAGCAGGGGGGAGGCAAAGCGTCCTGACAGGACTCTTGTCTCCACATGTGGCTCCTCTGGGACCACCTCGCATCAACCTGGAGCCTCCAAAACAAAACATTCTGTCTCCACCTGTGGCACTTTTCAACTGTTATTTAGATGGAGCTGTCAATGTGCAGTATATGTGATTTATTTTCCCTGTTATGTCACACATTTGTTGCTAGGCAGAATTCATTTGGGTCAGTTTTCCACTGCCCCAAAGCCCATTAAAAACATATATACCAGGGGTCACCAACGTGGTGCCCGCGGGCACCAGGTAGCCCGTAAGGACCAGATGAGTAGCCCGCTGGCCTGTTCTAAAAATAGCTCAAATAGCAGCACTTACCAGTGAGCTGCCTCTATTTTTTTAATTGTATTTATTTACTAGCAAGCTAGTCTCGCTTTGCCCGACATTTTAATTCTAAGAGAGACAAAACTCAAATAGAATTTGAAAATCCAAGAAAATGTTTTAAAGACTTGGTCTTCACTTGTTTAAATAATTTCATTAATTTTTTTACTTGGCTTCTTATAACTTTCAGAAAGACAATTTTAGAGAAAAAATGCAACATTAAAAATGATTTTAGGATTTTTAAACACATATACCTTTTAAATTCCTTCCTCTTCTTTCCTGACAATTTAAATCAATGTTCAAGTAAATGTATTTTTTTTATTGTAAAGAATAATGAATACATTTTAATTTAATTCTTCATTTTAGCTTCTGTTTTTTCGACGAAGAATATTTGTGAAATATTTCTTCAAACTTATTATGATTAAAATTCAAAAAAATTAATCTGGCGAATCTAGAAAATCTGTAGAATCAAATTTAAATCTTATTTCAAAGTCTTTTGAATTTTTTTTTAAATTTTTGTTCTGGAAAATCTAGAAGAAATAATGATTTGTCTTTGTTAGAAATATAGCTTGGTCCAATTTGTTATATATTCTAACAAAGTGCAGATTGGATTTTAACCTATTTAAAACATGTCATCAAAATTCTAAAATGAATCTTAATCAGGAAAAATTACTAATGATGTTCCATAAATTTAATTTTTTCAAAAACATTTGAATTAGCTAGTTTTTCTCTTCTTTTTTTCGGTTGAATTTTGAATTTTAAAGAGTTGAAATTGAAGATAAACTATGTTTCAAAATTTAATTGTCATTTTTTTCGTGTTTTCTCCTCTTTTAAACCGTTCAATTAAGTGTAAATATCATTAATTATTAATAATAACATAGAGTTAAAGGTAAATTGAGCAAATAGGCTATTTCTGGCAATTTATTTAAGTGTGTATCAAACTGGTAGCCCTTCGCATTAATCAGTACCCAAGAAGTAGCTCTTGGTTTCAAAAAGGTTGGTGACCCCTGATATATACAGTAGTTCCCCGCCTGTTCGCTGTTTGACATTCGCACAACGGCTATTTCCATATTTTTTCACTGCTTTAAAGTGTAAATAATTGTTTTTTAAACTTTAATGGAAAGTGGTTTGATGGTGCTATCTGCAGGGAAAAGCAGTGCAGCAGCTATGAATCCAGCAGAGAGCAATGTCTAACAAGTCAATATAGTCAACATTTTCGAGCAGGAAGACGCTTTGCCAAGTAACAGCACGTTTCGTGAGTACAATATTGAATACTGTATGCCTGTGATTGTTTCTCAGTGTGTCACATGTGGACGTCTCTTGCTTCTTTGCCATTCATTTATATGCAAATTATAGTTCAAGTTAAAGTATCAATGATTGTCACACACACACTAGGTGTGGCGAAATTATTCTCTGCATTTGACCCATCACCCTTGATCATCCCCTGGGAGGTGAGGGGAGCAGTGGGCAGTAGCGGTGGCCGCGCTCGGGAATCATTTTTGGTGATTCAACCCCCAATTCCAACCCTTGATGCTGAGTGCCAAGCAGGGAGGTAATGGGTCCCATTTTTATAGTATTTGGTATGAACTCACGACCTACCGATCTCAGGGCGGACACTCTAACCACAAGGCCACCCAGGTGTAACAAATGTAGATGTTATAGAAATAAATTATGTATTTTAGCTTAAGCAGTAGGTAAGAAGCATATTTTTCATTTCCAACTTAAAATAAATTACATTATTGGTATTATCAGTTGGCAAGGCACGCTCTACCAACGACGTGGTGCAGTTTGTAGAGCGGCCGCCATCCTAGTCACGTCCGATGTGTCCTTGGGCAAGACACTTCACCCTTACCCCTGATGGGTCGTGGTTAGGGCCTCCCGCTATCAGTGTGTGAATGGGTGAATGTGGAAATAGTGTCCAAACGCTTTGAGTACCCTGAAGGTAGAAAAGCAAGTATAACTCATTTACATCAAAAATATGATTAAATGATAACATACGATTGTTTATCCACATGATTTGCTGTTCTGCATTAAATAGAAAATACATATTTTACTACTGGGTCTGGTGGTTACTTCCTGCCCCATTATTTGTCTACTGACTACTACAGCACTACTCCCATTATTTAAGTCTCTTTAAAGCTGCACTCCCAAACTAAACTTTACATGACAAATTGAAAGCATATGCCTCACAGCTGAAAAAAAAAAAAAAATCATACACTGTAAAAAGAAGTGAGGCCATGCTGGATGATGTCAATCCCACAGGTGCAAGTAAGCTAACGTCTGGAAAGCTAGACCGCCTTGCAGTGTAGTGTTGGCTTACGTTTCACTTCCAGTGTTATTGTTGTTGCAGTCGATGCTCTGCAGGCTGATGTCTGCACTGGCTGCTGTTTTGGGTAAAGCTCACCACAATGGTCAATATCAATAAAATTAATTAAAGTGTGTTATACAGTGCTATAAAACACACACAGCCTTCAAATCTCCTAGTGTACACACATTTATTTTACTGTGCTATACGATTTGATTGTAATTTGAATCATATAAAATAATTCCATTATGTGTTTATCTGTATTTACTATATAGTTGTATATTTTACTTTATCTTATTTACGTTTATTTCTTGAAATTATGCAATAATTAATAATAAAATACAATACTTTATATATTAATTAATGTGTGTAAATAACATTTGTAGTGCCCTATAAAGGTTGTGGTCACAAAGCATTGGAATACATATTGTCAAAGTGTTATAATCATTAGATAAATGATTAATAACGTAAAATGAGCAGAAGCATTTCAATCATAAGAAGAAGTGCCTATTTTTTAACTAACACAACCACTAAGCAACTTATACAATCCCTTGTACTGTCACATCTCGACTATTGCCCAGCAATATGGCCTAATGCCGCGGCCCGGTACCGGTCCGCGGACCGATTGGTACCGGGCCGCGCAAGAAATTTAAAAATGTTTTTATTATTTTTTTTTTAAAATTAAATCAACATAAAAAACACAATATATACATATTGTGTATGTGTATGTCAATATAGATCAATACAGTCTGCAGGGATACAGTCCGTAAGCACACATGATTGTATTTCTTAATGGGGAAAAATAAATAAATAAAAAAATCCCCCCCACCCGGTCCGTGGGACAAATTTTCAAGCGTTGACCGGTCCCCAGTTACAAAAAGTTTGGGGACCACTGGCCTAATGCATCTAAACAAGAACTAAATAAAATCCAGTTTACCCAAAACAGAGCTGCGAGACTAGCTATCCATTGCTCATTTAGGACCGGCATTGAGATAATGCATAATGAGTTGTCATGGATGAGAGTTGGTGAAAGACTAGCTTGTAGTTTGATTCTATTTTTCAAAAACATCTATACATACCATAAACCCGCTTATCTGTATTCTCAGCTGTTGCTTGCTAGTGACAGTCACAACTACGGTACCAGGCTAGCCCTGAGAGGTGCTCTCACCCACCTTAAACCCAAAACTGATGTTTTGAAAAAGCCTGGTATGTATAGGGCAATCACTTACTGGAATCGACTTCCACAATATCTGGTATCAATCACCAGCACAGTGGGTTCTAAGAATAGATTGAGAGGAGAAGTATTGCGGAAAGAGATTATTCTAGATTGTATCTATTGTTATGACTGGTTCATTTATCTTCTTTTGACTTGTTTTTTGCTTAAATTTATCGTTTTTATATTGATATTATCTTGATTTTTTATGTACTTTATGTCATATTTGATTTATTATGGTACTTTTTCGTCACTTAGAATATCGCTTGTCGTTGGTACACTAATGTGCATATTATAGGCCATTGGTTCTTTTGTTTTATTTTTGCAAAAAATATATATCTATTTTTATATTGCTCTTTTTTATATTTGGTATGAACATTATTATGTAATCTCCAAGTTATTGTTTTTTTGTTTTTTGTTGTTGCTATTTTTGTATTACAAAATGTTATTATTGATCATGTTATACTGCATTGTAATCTTTTGTTTTGTGACTGTGTGATGTTTTTTGCCTGGACCCCAGGAAGAATAGTCTCCACTGCGGTGTAGACTAATGGGGATCCTTAATAAACTAAACAAAACTAATGACTTTTCGGCAATTAGTTGCAACTATAAGCTCCACCTGTGCCCCTACAAAGACGTTTTGCTTAATGACGGCCATGTTTTTCAAACCAATCTTGATCAAATTTGAGCTACAAGTGCTTGTCTGGCCCATAAAGGTGTATACCAAATTTCATGGAGATTTGACTAAACATCTTAAAGTTACAGTGGCTGTTTTGTAGAGCGCATTGAGCTGTGTCAGAAATTTCAAGTCAATCCGACTATGTGGTTTAATAACAGCGCCACCATGTGGTTTATTTGTGAGGTAAATAGTAGCACAGGCAACACTATAGAGATGCATGTTTCCACAAATGTTCACCTTTTTGTGTGTGGTGGTTCAAAAGTGGAATACAGTAGGAAGGGAATTCATATGGCCCCACTTGTCACAGTTTACCTGACACGTGAAACGTGAAAAATTGGGGGTTTGCACTATCCCTTTTAGTCGACAGATGGCAGTTGAGTGTTGAATATCTTAAATGTGTTTTGTGTCAATTCCAACTTTGACCACAGCGTCAGTTGCTATGTAGAGTGGCGTTTTCCATTATTTTCAGCAGACTGCATTGCAAAACCCCTTTCCTCTCACGGGAGATCCGCCCAGGAATGGGGCCATATGACTCCATTCCCTACTGTAGTTAACCGGAGCATTCTGGTTATTAGCATTTAGTGGCACATGCAATACCTGTTTTCTTACAACTCAAGCTAGTTTGAATGTTTCTGGGTGCATTTTTTATTGCACACGTTACTGCCATATGTTACATCAGGGGTGTCAAACTCATTTTAGATCGGGGGCCACATGGAGAAAAATCTACTCCCAAGTGGGCCGGACTGCTAAAATCACGGCACAATAACTTAAAAATAAAGACAACTTCAGATTGTTTTCTTTGTTTAAAAATAGAAAAAGCACATTCTGAAAATGTACAAATCATAATATTGTTGGGTTTGTTTTTTTGTTTTTTTTTACAATTAACTGTTGCGGTTAATAGTACAGTATATATACTTTATTTGTCGTTATTTATATTTTCTGAATAAATGATCAGTCAACTCATTGGTGTTAATTTTCAATCTATAAAGATAACAAAAATAATATCAAAATCAAATTACAGGATGTTATTTATGTAGTTTGCTCATTTTCCTCAACTGGTGCACTAACATCATGTGGTTTATTTTTTTTACATATGTAGCATCATCTACAAAGATACAAAAAATTGCTATTGCGACATCTAGTGGACACATTTAGAACAGCAGTTTCTTTCATTCAAAAATTCCAGGTTAATTTTTATACTTAACAAACTCATCCCGCGGGCCGGATAAAACCTGTTTGCGGGCCTGATCCGGCCCTCGGGCCGTAAGTTTAACACCCCTGCTGTGGAGCAAAATGTCCACATCCTAAGAAACACATGCAAAGAACTTGCAAGCCATCACTTAACAAACAAAAATGTCCTACTCCAGGGGTGTCAAACTCATTTTAGATCGGGGGCCACATGGAGAAAAATTTACTCCCAAGTGGCCCGGACTGGTAAAATCACGGCACGATAACTTAAAAATAAAGACAACTTCAGGTTGTTTTCTTTGTTTAAAAATAGAACAAGCACAATCTGAAAATGTACAAATGATAATGTTGTTGGGTTTGTTTGTTCTTTACAATTAACTTTTGCAGTTAATAGTATATATACTTTATTTGTCATTATTTATATTTTCTACATAAATTATGTGATAATGTTCATCAGTCAACTCGTTGGTGTTAATTTTCAATCTATGAAGATAACAAAAATAATATCAAATTCAAATTATAGGATGTTATTTATGTAGTTTGCTCATTTTCCTCAACTGGTGCACTAACATCATGTGGTTTATTTGTTTTTACATATGTAGCATCATTTACAAAGATACAAAGAATTGCTATTGCGACATCTAGTGGACACATTTAGAACAGCAGTTTATTTCATTCAAAAATTCAAGGTTCATTTTTATACTTAAACTCATCCTGGGGGGCGGATAAAACCTGTTTGCGGGCCTGATCTGGCCCTCGGGCCGTACGTTTGACACCCCTGTGTTACATGTTCCATAATTCCCCAACATCGGGAATGCCTACTTCATTTGTTACTTCACACCCGATGCTCGGTGCAGGAATGTTCATAATTTTCTGAAATCCAATCGTCGCCCACCCCTACAAATCTCGGCATTGGCGTCAGTGTGAATGACAAGCGAGAACAACTGGCTCTCCTTTGGGGGCGAGTAAGCGACCTTTGACTTATGTCGGGAACAAAAAGCTGATTGAAATGTTTCCAAAATGATACTATCCAAGAAATTGAAGAGAAAATGCTCAAGGAAATATAAATATTGTTCAGTCATATTTAACATTTCTTGCAATTGGATGATTGCATGAGAGGCTCAGTTTCAGCTCCATTATTCACTTAGATCAGGAGTGTCCAAACTTTTTCCAACGAGGGCTACATAAAGAAAAATGAAAGCCACTTTTATACATTTTGTACATTGCAATGCTAAAATCAACACAAAATTGATCAATATATTAAAGTTAAAGTACCAATGATTGTCACACACACACTAGGTGTGGCGAAATTATTCTCTGCATTTGACCCATCACCCTTGATCACCCCTGGGAGGTGAGGGGAGCAGTGGGCAGTAGCGGTGGCCGCGCTCGGGAATCATTTTTGGTGATTTAACCCCCAATTCCAACCCTTGATGCTGAGTGCCAAGCAGGGAGGTAATGGGTCCCATTTTTTATAGCCTTTGGTATACCATGAATTGATTAACGTGCAAACCGACTAAAACAAGTTGAAAAACTTATTCGGGTGTTACCATTTAGTGGTCAATTGTACGGAATATGTACTTTACTGTGCAAGCTACTAATAAAAGTTTCAATCAATCAATCAATGACGTGGCCGGGGTTTGAACTCACAACCTACCGATCCCAGGGCGAACACTCTAATTTGCAAGTTATATCTAAACAAAACATATTTTCCTTGTGTTATACTGTAGATAACAAAGCAAATTAGTGTAATAAATTGGGGCCGTAAGCAAAATTGTATTTTGAAACCCCAATTACAATTTTTTTTTTATTTTTGTATTATGGTAAAACAATTTTTAGACTTTTTTATTAACATTTGAATTAAATATGATGCATATGTTGTGCTTAAATGAATTCACGGGAAATCTTTTTTTGTGGAAAATAACAAATTTAACAGAATAAAAACTTGAATTTGCTTCCTCCATATCGGAGTCATCCAGATTAGATCCCAGTACAGCTTCACACACTCAGCACATAAGGGGGACAGAGGTACAGTGAGGGAAATTTGCCATTATACTCTTATTGGTGACAGAGCAGGAAGGGGCTAGGAATATGTTTGTGGTAAAATGTATTATGAAGTGCTCTGTCATTCATCAATTGCCATTTTACATGCGCTTATTCACGCAAAACACAAGAACGTTCTACACATATAAGCAGGGGCGGGCGGCCCTGGTGTTATATACCAGTGTTTTTCAACCTTTTTTGAGCCAAGGCACATTTTTTGCGTTGAAAAAATGCGGAGGCACACCACTAGCACAAATCATTAAAAAACGAAACTCAGTTGACAGCAAAGAGTCGTTGTCGCTATTGTTGGACATTACTTTAAACCAGGGGTGTCAAAGGTACGGCCCGAGGGCCGGATCAGGCCCGCGAACAGGTTTTATCTGGCCCGGGGGATGAATTTGCTAAGTATAAAAATTAACCTGAAATTTTTCAATGAAAGAAACTGCTGTTCTAAATGTGTCCACTGGATGTCGCAATAGCAATTCTTTGTATCTTTGTAGATGATGCTACATATGTACAAAACAAACCACATGATGTTTTAGTACATCAGTCGAGGAAAATGATCCAGCTACATAAATAACGTACTGTAATTTGATTTTGATATAGTTTTTTAATCTTGATAGATTGAAAATTAACACCAATGAGTTGATTGATGTACATTTATTCAGAAAATATAAATAACGACAAATAAAGTATATATACTATTAACCGCAACAGGTAATTGTAAAAAAAACAACAACAACAACATTATAATTTGTACAATTTCAGAATGTGCTTGTTCTATTTTTAAACAAAGAAAACAATCTGAAGTTGTCTTTATTTTTAAGTTATCGTGCCGTGATTTTACTAGTCCGGCCCACTTGGGAGTAGATTTTTCTCCATGTGGCCCCCGATCTAAAATGAGTTTGACACCCCTGCTTTAAACCATAACCAAGCATGCATCACTATAGCTCTTGTCTCAAAGTAGGTGTACTGTCACCACCTGTCACATCACACCATGACTTATTTTAAGTTTTTTGCTGTTTTCCTGTGTAGTGTTTTAGTTCTTGTCTTGCGCTCCTATTTTGGTGGCTTTTTTTTGGTATTTTCCTGTAACAGTTCCATGTCCTCCTTTGAGCGATATTTCACGCATCTACTTTGTTTTAGCAATCAATAATATTTCAGTTGTTTTTATCCTTCGGATGTACATTGTCTTTGCTCCACAGTAAGTCTTTGCTGTCGTCCAGCATTCTGTTTTTGTTTACTTTGTAGCCAGTTCAGGTTTGTTCTGCATAGTCTTCCCTAAGCTTCAATGCCTTTTCTTAGAGGCACTCACATTTTGTTTATTTTTGGTTTAAGCATTAGACACCTTTTTTTTTACCTGCACAATGCCTCCCGCTGTTTCTGACATATACAAAGCAATTAGCTACCGGCTGCCACCTACTGATATGGAAGAGTATTACACGGTTACTCTGCCGAGCTCTACACTGCAAAAACTGAAATCTAAGTAAGATTAAATATCTCAAATAAGGGTGATATTTGCTTATTTTCTGTCTGATACGATAATTCTTCTCACTAAGCAGATTTTATGTCAGAGTGTTTTACTTGTTTTAAGTGTTTTGGTCCTAAATGATCTCAGTAAGATATTACAGCTTGTTGCTGAGATTTGATGACCTATATTGAGTAAAACATGCTTGAAACTAGAATATCAACTGTTGCAAAGCTGTGTCATCAACACTCACAAGTATAAAACTACTTTTTTAAAGTAATCATTTCTTACTTCAAGCATGAAAAAAAAATCATGATGCCGAGCGCATATCATTATGTCAAGATAATGGCACTAACACATTTTTCAACATATTGAGCAAAAAGGTCTCTTTTTTTTCTACCAAGAAAAGTGCACTTGTTATTAGTGAGAATATACTTATTTTAAAGGTATTTTTGGGTTCATTGAGGTTAGCTAATTTTACTTGTTTCGGAAAGTCTTGACAAGCCGAATTTTCTTGTTCTATTGGCAGATAATTTTGCTTAGTTCAAATAAAAGTGTGACAATCATTGGTACTTTAATCTTTAATCTTAATCTTTAAAATACCCCTAATTTTATTGATTTTTTTTTGTTTTTGAACACTGACTTTTTGCTGTGTAGACAGCACCAACACTCAACAACAACACATCATTTTCAGACTATAGTTACTTGTTTGCATGAAAAATTTTCACGGCACACCAGACTGTATCCCACGGCACACTAGTGTGCCGCGGCACAGTGGTCAGATTGTATATAATATATACAATCTGATTCCCTTGAGATATCTAATTTCTTCTTCTACTTCTTTAATAATATTATTTTTATTCCACCAACTAAAACTTTTGTAAGGGCTTTAGCAAACTTAAAAACTTACCATATTGTGATAGAAATTTGCACACATGTTCATCATGAAATCATCAAAGGCCATACACATTAAGAAGCACAGATCGTCAACCATTTTGATTTTTAGGTCCCATTTTGGGGGTGGTTTGGGCTGGTTCAATTGTTTTTTGTGTAGTGTTCTATCCCTGGATTTGTTTATTTTATCTTAAGAATGTGTCAAGGGCCAACAAAAAAAAGGGGCTGCAAGCCACACTTTGGACACCCCTGACTTAAATCATTTAATAAATGTCAACATCCAACAATTCCAACATTTATGATGCATAAAGATGCATTCGATGCTGTCGGGAAATGGCAACATTCCAAAACATTTCAGTATAGACACGGAAAAATAAACTATATGTAGTGTTTTAGTTTTTTGATCATTTGTAACAAACATAATAGGGTCTTCTGTAGCTTCCCTATGTGTATGTTGTAATTCCTCCTCACCACTCGGGGCGCTATAGAAGGCAAGGTGTGCTATCTAGGTGTGACAGAAGAAGTACAATGACTAAGCAGGAAGTGTCCCTTTTGTAAGTTCTTATCAAGATAAATTCTACTTTTTTACTGCTTACCTATATACCTAAAACAGCTAATAAGGCACTTGTACAAAAGTACGGTTGGTCACTTTAATTGACAAGTTATTAATAAGATCAGGCATCACAAGAAGTCATCAGACACTTGGCACACCAGAAGGTGAGTCACAATCATCAGGTACTTGTTTTTAGATGAAAATATGTGACAAAGTGTTTCTTGGTAAACTCAGCTCAGCTACTTTTATTCCTTACATCTTATCTCCGAAATCCCATTTGCAAAATTACTGTGATTTTTTTCCCCGCAGGAAGGAGGAATAAACTGGAAACATACACAACATTTCAGGTTTACCTGTAAGGACAAATTAAATAGTATTTAAAAAACATAATCTGTAGATATGATACACAGTTGAAATTTAGGTTAAAGTGATTTTTAAATGTATTGAAATGATGTATTTTGGCTTTGGAAATGAACATAGAAAAAGTTGCAAATAATAGCTTTTTTTATTGTTGTTATATTTTTACGTTCAACGTTTATATTTTCATTGTAACATCATTATTAATATTATTTGTATCTATATTATTCTAACATACAGCCAAAAGGGCATTTATTTAGCATGTAAAAAAAATACTAAAGCTACAGTCAACCAAAAATCAATAATGACACTAAACAATCTGCCGAGAGTCAGATAATTTAAAAAAAAAAAAAAAAAGATAATAAAAATGTATTGCATGCATGTCAGCCAATAAAATGTACTATTTTATGTCATTGCCTGAAATAAATAAATGAAAATGAATGAATGAATTATGTTTGCTGTGAGAAAAATATTCAAAATTTCCAGTTTTCACAGTTCAGCAGCATATTTGTATTATTCAGTAACTATACTTCACATAAATAATTCATACCATTAAATAATTAAAGAGGACATGAAATATATAAATCGCTTATGAAATAAATAAATAATGAATAGTTTCAGTATAATTATTTAAGGTTATATTTCACAATATCATTCATTTATGAACAATTTAATCAATTATTTCACATGTATTAATTAATAATGTTTAAACTATTTGTGTAAATAATTTTGGCCTCCATAGAAAATCTATCTACTTATCTATTATGATAACGATGATGAGAGTATGTCATCATCACCAGAGGACACGTGGCCTTTCAACCCTTTGGAGCAGTCAGAAGTCACATCCTGCTTTTCTAGCCGTCTCAAAAGGTAAGCTCATTTTGTCTTGGAGGAATCTGCAAACGCCACACAAAAAAAGCCTTCTTCCTGTTTTGTGTTTTTACTGATTTTGACTGCAGAGCCTGTGAAATGTCCTTTTACAGTCGCCTTTGTCACCTCTGACCTTGCTGAAAAGAGGTTGAAACAACAAAGACCAAGAAGAAACAGAAGGATAATGTGAGTCTGGAGCATTAAAAAAAGCCATCTTTATAACAATTACACAAAAGACATCCGAGTTTGAAACAAAACAGGCATTCATCTGACGTGATTTACAGGAAGTAGATTAAAAAAGAAGCTTGTTATAATCGTATTGTTTAGTTCAAGCCAAAGTTTGTGCCACAGCTAACATCCCATTTTTAGATGAGCAGTAACATTAGCAACAATGATAGGCTAACACAATCTGAGACCACTGCTGGCTCGTTCGCCAATTTTTAATTTAAAAGTAATTAAAGCATCGATAGTGTCCAGATGACCAAATTACACTAACATGGTTTTTTTTAATGTATTTTTGCTCCTGAAAATGAATCTGGCAGTCATTTATTATAATATCAATTAGTTTTTGAGTAATTGGTAGATAACTACAGTAACTGTACTTTGAACACCTCCTTTCCATTGCCAGACTTAAAATGACGCCCCTATTTGGTATGGCGTCATCGACAGGACTGGAGCCCATTTTCCCCCATACACAGTGTGAATAAAGGCATGTAAAACTATTATTACAAATACATAATTGCATTTTTCTTTGTCACCCCCGGTCCATGATTACTTCCAAACTGATATGGTTAACGTTATGAGCAAAAAAGAAATATAGAAGAATCAGCATTTCTGGACTTCCCTGCTCTTTCATAGACATCATAGCCTGTGTTTCCTCGTGCTCTTTCAGAATTTCCGAAAGCATCTTGAGGAAAACATCAGTAGAAGAGGACGCAAAATAGAATACTAAAAACTTACATTATTTTTTATAGTTTTTTAGCGCTGCTTTTGCTCTTCTTTCTCAATTTTTCCGCAGCGTCTGACTAATTATTTCTCCCTTCAAGGGTGCTCCTGATTTTCGGCATCACATTTGGCTTGATGCGGCTGTTTGCAACTTGCTCGCAGTTGCATTTTACAAAGCAAAAAATATAACAAACACACCACCGGCTACCTTATATTACCATTAGTTGTCTAACAAAACACATTTATTTTGAAGTTGTCCATATTTTTCATAATTACTGAGTTTATGTAGACATCATTTTTAGGTTCACAACTATGAAAAAGGTGCCAAAAGTGTTAGCAATACCAGGGCCCTTTAAGTCATCTGTGGCAATAAAAGACAAACAAGGCATACTTTTGAGATGGTAATGTTCTTATAACTTGGGAACCTTGGCCTTAAACCCTTCAAAAAATATTGGAATGATGTTGGAATGTTCTGATTATTTTGCACAAGGTGTCAGCTCTGAATTACTTTAGACACACCTTTATCATAGCTAGCAAATACTTTATAGTTGCGAGTGAGCAAGCACGCTGTGAGTTAGAATTTTGGATTATTATGAGTGTTTCTATTTGTTTCTATTATAAAATGTGTCTGTTATAACGGAACTTGCAAGAAGCATACGCATTAATTTCAAGGCCTACTGAAATTAATTTTTTTTATTTAAACGGGAATAGCAGATCCATTCTGTGTGTCATACTTGATCATTTCGCGATATTGCCATATTTTTGCTGAAAGGATTTAGTAGAGAAAATCGACGATAAAGTTTGCAACTTTTGCTCGCTGATAAAAAAAGCCTTGCCTGTACCGGAAGTAGCGTGACGTCACAGGAGCTAGTATTCCTCACAATTCCCCGTTGCTTACAAGGGAGCGAGAGATTCGGAGCGACAAAGCGACGATTACCCCATTAACTTGAGCGAGGATGAAAGATTCGTAGATGAGGAACGTTACAGTGAAGGACTGGAGAGGCAGTGATGGACGTATCTTTTTTCGCTCTGACCGTAACTTAGGTACAAGCTGGCTCATTGGATTCCAAACTCTCTCCTTTTTCTATTGTGGATCACGGATTTGTATTTTAAACCACCTGGGATACTATATCCTCTTGAAAATGAGAGTCGAGAACGCGAAATGGACATTTAAAGTGACTTTTATCTCCACGACAATACATCGGTGACACACTTAGCTACTGAGCTAACGTGATAGCATCGTTCTCAAATGAAGATAGAAACAAAATAAATAAACCCCTGACTGGAAGGATAGACAGAAGATCAACAATACTATTAAACCATGTACATGTAACTACACGGTTAAAAATTCTCAGCCTGGTAAGGCTTAACAATGCTGTTGCTAACGACGCTAAGGCTAATTTAGCAACTTAGCAACCGGACCTCACAGAACTATGAAAAAAACATTAGCGCTCCACCTACGCCAGCCAGCCCTCATCTTCCCATCAACAGCCGTGCTCACCTGCGTTCCAGCGATCGACGGCGCGACGAAGGACTTCATCCGTGGGTTTGGCAGCAAGCATCGGCTAGGCGTAGTAAGTAGTCCTTGTTGTGTTGCTGTAAGTATTGTACTTAGCCGCTAATACACCGATCGATCCCACCTACAACGTTCTTCTTTGCAGTCTCCATTGTTCATTAAACAAATTGCAAAAGATTCACCAACACAGATGTCCAGAATACTGTGGAATTTTGTCGAAGAAAACAAGAGGTTTCTGTATCGGGTTCGATGGGGTCCAACCACTTCCGTGGATTTTGTGACGTCACGCGCATAAATCATATCCAAAGGAGTTTTTCAACCGGAAGTGTGGCGGGAATTTTACAATTGCACTTTATAAGTTAACCCGGCCGTATTGGCATGTGTTTCAATGTTAAGATTTCATCATTGATATATAAACTATCAGACTGCGTGGTCGGTAGTTGTGGGTTTCAGTAGGCCTTTAATGGCATGTCTTTATTAGGCACAGGAATATAGTCGCTGTCAAGAGTTGCTTTTAAAAATGTGTTTCAAATAACTATCTTTTTGAGCTTTTTGTGCTGTGATGTGTGTAGTAGTTCACCTGAGTGGTGCAGGTCTTTTACTGTTTGATCCTTCTATCGATCTGGTGCACAGTGTCCATTATCACCATTACGTTGTACTGGTCAATACTCGTACGCAGTACTGTAGTGGACACAGCTGCTGCCAAGACTTTGTGCTGTTGTCATCACCAAGCAGAATGCAATTTTAGCAGTGAAACAATTTGAACCTCGTTGAATGACATATTTATGTAAACACTGGCTTTACAGTGCAAGGAAGGAAGTTGTCCCTGGGTTTTGTTGAGTTTCTGCCTAACAGGACTGTCTTATTCAACATGTCGTACAATTATGTTCAAAAATATGTCCTATTCTCTGCTTCTTGTGGTACACAGTGGTGCTTTTACATGCTATAATAATGGTGCAGGCCCCATTTAACTTAAGTAAGAAAAACTACCATAAGATTAATGGATTATTAAAACAAACAAATAAACTTGACATTTTTTTAATTACTTAAAAAAAATGTTGCCTAAATGTTAAACTTTGAACCATTGTTTTTAAATGAAAATTATTTGAATGTATATATGATAAAGAATAGCATAAATTATGATGCATTTCCAGTTAATTTGCGGAAAGTGCTACATGAATAACCATGTATGAATCGACAATATTCCGTTTTTTCTCTGCATGAAAAGATCATTCTTTTTAATGACATTTTTTCTTAAAAGAAAAAAATCAAAATATTTGTAAAATGTGTTTTTTTACATTTACCAATGTTTTAAACTAAATATATTTACATACTAAATAAAACTATAAATTAGCCTACATTTCTTATAAATGTCTTACATCTCCAAAATGTTTATTTTTTTTGTCTTTATAAAAAGATTTTTAAGAATGTACCTATTTTCTCTTGGGAGGGGGTAAAAAATTTAGAAAAAATATAATTGTAAATATCTGTAAATTTCTTAAATTAATAAAAATAATATTGTATTTATTTTTCTATATTTTGTTTGCAAAAATATAAAAAATGTTGAATATTTCCAAAAACCCACTAGCTATTAAAAAGGTAATATTCTACACGTTTTCTTCCCCTTTTTCTTTCTAGATCCAACTATTTGTTTATAAAACCTAATATTTGCTGTTCATTCAAATAAAACAGATTGGAAGGGAGAGAAAAACGTTGGCACAGGGGCATTTTTACCACTGTGTTACATGGCCTGTCCTTTTAACAACACTCAGTAAACGTTTGGGAACTGAGGAGACCAATTTTTTAAGCTTTTCAGGTGGAATTCATTCCCATTCTTGCTTGATGTACAGCTTAAGTTGTTCAACAGTCCGGGGTCTCCGTTGTCCGCTTCATAATACGCCACACATTTTCAATGGGGAGACAGGTTTGGACTACAGGCAGGCCAGTCTAGTACCTGCACTCTTTTACTACGAAGCCACGCTGTTGTAACATGTGCAAAATGTGGCTTAGCATTGTCTTGCTGAAATAAGCAGGGGCGTCCATTAAAATCAAAATGTCTTTGTAAACTAAAGGTTTAGGGCTGTAATTTAGGAGTATCAGTATCTCAAGACTATGTCTAGTGCAGATGAAAACACTTCATACTTCCATAATGAAGATATGTCAGAAGTTGGGAAGATCTGATTAAGAATAATGTCTCACTATTCCTAGCATGTACGGCCTTTAAAGGTCTCACTGATCAGTGGATCAGCATCCATATTAGCTAAATTGTTGTTCTGATGAAGCAGCTTGCAGGAGATTATGTCAACACATCAAATAAAAACACACACTGTACAAAATCCCCCACAAAGTGTGTCTATAACACTTGAAAGTCTGACTTCTCTGTCACTGTGTGGCGTGATTGAAAAGACTCTGTCTCTATCCAGCGATTAAAATGCCTGCAAGTAATGGAGTTATATTAGAGTATTATATTTAGCAACCGGCATGACTGGCATTAATCCTTGAGAAGAAAGAAAACAGAACGCAATAACACCAGCTGTGTCCACCAGCTTTCAGTGGCTGTGTCCACAACATCAAGTTAAAAGATTTTTTTATTTATTTTTTTACAATTCGCTTTTATTGGTTGCTAAAAAAACTAACTGTACGACCATTGTAACCAATCAGCAGTCTGAAGAAAGTCATTTCCAGGAACAGAAATACAGTAGTACCTCAACTTACAAGCTTAAAGGCCTACTGAAAGCCACTACTACCGACCACGCAGTCTGATAGTTTATATATCAATGATGAAATCTTAACATTGCAACACATGCCAATACGGCCGGGTTAACTTATAAAGTGCAATTTTAAATTTCCCGCTAAACTTCCGGTTGAAAACGTCTATGTATGATGACGTATGCGCGTGACGTCAATCGTTGAAACGGAAGTATTCGGACACCATTGAATCCAATACAAAAAGCTCTGTTTTCATCTCAAAATTCCACAGTATTCTGGACATCTGTGTTGGTGAATCTTTTGCAATTTGTTTAATGAACAATGAAGACTGCAAAGAAGAAAGTTGTAGGTGGGATTGGTGTATTAGCGGCTGGCTACAGCAACACAAACAGGAGGACTTTGAGGTGGATAGCAGATGCGCTATCCGACGCTAGCCGCCGACCGCATCGGTGATCGGGTGAAGTCCTTCGTCGCACCGTTGATCGCTGGAACGCAGGTGAGCACGGGTGTTGATGAGCAGATGAGGGCTGGCTGGCGTAGGTGGATAGCTAATGTTTTCAGCATAGCTCTGTGAGGTCCCGTTGCTAAGTTAGCTTCAATGGCGTCGTTAGCAACAGCATTGTTAAGCTTCGCCAGGCTGGAAAGCATTAACCGTGTATTTACATGTTCATGGTTTAATAGTATTGTTGATTTTCTGTCTATCCTTCCAGTCAGGGGCTTATTTCTTTTGTTTCTATATGCAGTTAAGCCCGATGCTATCACGTTAGCTCCGTAGCTAAAGTGTGTCGCCGATGTATTGTCGTGGAGATAAAAGTCACTGTGAATGTCCATTTCGCGTTCTCGACTCTCATTTTCAAGAGGATATAGTATCCGAGGTGGTTTAAAATACAAATCCGTGATCCACAATAGAAAAAGGAGAGAGTGTGGAATCCAATGAGCCAGCTTGTACCTAAGTTACGGTCAAAGCGAAAAAAGATGCGTCCTGCACTGCACTCTAGTCCTTCACTCTCACGTTCCTCATCCACGAATCTTTCATCCTGGCTCAAATTAATGGGGTAATCGTCACTTTCTTGGTCCGAATCGCTCTCGCTGCTGGTGTAAACAATGGGGAAATGTGAGGAGCCTTTCAACCTGTGACGTCACGCTACTTCCGGTACAGGCAAGGCTTTTTTTATCAGCGACCAAAAGTTGCGAACTTTATCGTCGATGTTCTATGCTAAATCCTTTCAGCAAAAATATGGCTATATCGTGAAATGATCAAGTATGACACATAGAATGGATCTGCTATCCCCGTTTAAATAAAACAATTTCATTTCAGTAGGCCTTTAATTGGTTCTGTAAGGGAGCCCCGTACTCCGAACACTAAGATCGCAAATCGTCTCCCATTTAAATGACTTGAAATCAATTTAATTGGTGCTTGCCCCACCACAAAAAATAATACTGTCACGAGTTGATGTCAGTAAGGCCTTCTAGCTCACCTCACGTTGAACGTGACATTTACGCATCCTGTGATTGAATAATCACTGGTTTGAGCCGCGGCGGTGCTATGCAGATCAGCAGAGCCACACCCGGGACCGTTAGCGGATGGATTTAATTATTAACTTAATCCGATGATCATAAATGAATCAAAGTTAATTTTATTTTTAATTTACTTTTCGTTGATATAGAAAATTATTCATCATATTCTCTTCATGTCAGGCTCCAGTGTTGCTAGTACATTAGAGCTTTTATCCAATCAGAAGTCAGCTGGCTTGTTGCCAGAGCTTTATGAATGTAGCAGTAGCCTTCTGAATCAACATAGTGTAAACGAACAGAACACATACAGTTGATAGACAGTTGCAATAGCCAATCAGATCACAAGTTGTTGACAGTAGCCTATCTAGGTCGCCTCACGTTAACGAGACTGATTAGATCCTCACTTGTCACTCCAAAGTGAGTATCAAATCACAAGTTGCAGTTTACTTAAGCATGAAGTGTTGCACCGTAGCCATACCGGGCTAGCAGAGAAATCCCCAATACTCACGTTTTTAACCCACAAAGAATGAGAACAAAACGTTGATTAGGTGGCAGATATATATTTGCAAGGCCATTTTCAAGAAGGATATTTAAAGAGAAGATACATCTTGTGAGACGACAGCCAATCCCGGAAGCTAGCTCAGCTGTCCCGACGATGAAATGGGAAAATGCCCGCCACTTCCACTCGAATCAACCGACTACAAGCGGTACCACTGGCTTATACGGCGTTGAATGGGTGCTACATATTGTGAGTTCAAATATTTTATTTCTTTATTTTTTCACATTTAATGTTTTTTACAATTTTAATTTTGACAGTACCACATAAGATATGTTTTAATTGCTGATGGGGGTTTATTGATTTTTAAATGCGCCAGAAAATAACACGTTTTGCACACTGTTGAGGTGATTCAATGTCCAGCAGTGCGTAAATGTGCTCCTGTATAGTATTTCTCCAGCAATGGTCATGTGGTGACATAAATTATGGTATTTTGAGAAGGTGGGAAACGCACGGCCCGCCACTGGTATATATGTATGTGTATATATTAGAGATGTCCGATAATATAGGCCTGCCGATATTATCGGCCGATAAATGCTTTAAAATGTAATATCGGAAAATATCGGTATCGGTTTTTTATTTTTTTATTAAATCAACATAAAAAACACAAGATACACTTACAATTACTACACCAAGCCAAAAAACCTCCCTCCCCCATTTACACTCATTCACACTCATTCACACAAAAGGGTTGTTTCTTTCTGTTATTAATATTCTGGTTCCTACATTATATATCAATATATATCAATACAGTCTGCAAGGGATACAGTCCGTAAGCACACATGATTGTGTGTGCTGCTGGTCCACTAATAGTACTAACCTTTAAGAGTTAATTTTACTCATTTTCATTAATTACTAGTTTATATGTAACTGTTTTTATATTGTTTTACTTTCTTTTTTATTCAAGAAAATGTTTTTAATGTATTTATCTTTTTTTATTTTATTAATTTTTTAAAAAAGGACCTTATCTTCACCATACCTGGTTGTCCAAATTAGGCATAATAATGTGTTAATTCCACGACTGTATATATCGGTATCGGTTGATATCGGTATCGGTTGATATCGGTATCGGTAATTAAGAGTTGGACAATATCGGAATATTGGATATCGGCAAAAAGCCATTATCGGACATCCCTAGTATATATGTATTTAACGTTCTTGGCTAGTCATTCTGCTTCAGTATGGTGCAGACTCGCAAGAATGCACTCAAATTGCTTTGCCAAGTAGGCTACATGCTTGGTCATGTTTTTTTGATGATTTCGTTCTTAAATTAAATTAATGTCCATCTCTAGCTGTAAGCTAATGATAGCGAGTAAGACAAGATGTCTTGAGCGGATCTTATTGGGTTCACTGTGACATTTGCTACGCCAACTAATAGCGGGAATTCTTGTAACTCCAATTTTTGCTTGCAACCTAAAAAAAACAATTAGCTGAGAGACAGCTCTTATCTCAAAATACTCTTAAGTTGGGACATTCTTAAGTTGAGAAACCACTGTACTGGCAAATATAAATTATATTTATTCTGGCAATGGTTAAGAGCTACAATAAGAATAACACATTTCTACTTGCACAATTGAACATGTCCAAAAAGGTGTAAGAAGAAGCAATTTTTATTTGTTCCCTTCTTTAAGTCGCAGCAATTACTGCCAGTCTTTTTGCTTCTTGTTTAATATACATACTGAATCTTTATTAGCATTTTCTAACAATAATAAGTTAAAGTTAAGTTAAAGTACCAATGATTGTCACACACACACTAGGTGTGGCGAAATTTGTCCTCTGCATTTGACCCATCCCCTTGTTCACCCCCTGGGAGGTGAGGGGAGCAGTGGGCAGCAGCGGTGCCGCGCCCGGGAATCATTTTTGGTGATAAAGGGTTGAGAAAAGAAAGTCATACTGTAAATATAAAGTTTTTTTTTACCAAAAGACAAATGTTTTGGTATGTGACATATTAGTTTGCCCTGAATGTATTCGCACATCAAACAGAATCTAAAGACCCCCAACAAGGGACTGTAAAGGTAAAATAAAAGAACCCCACTTGACTGTGAGGAAGACTCCAAATGAATGGACTTCCAGCACTCTGCATTGCTCGCCTCCTATCCACATATGTCCAGCCTCCCTTTTGCATGCTTTAACAGCAGAACAAAGCCATTTATTGTGGGTGCAAAGAGCAGACGGCGGCCACTATTAGATGAGCCGGGTCCAATGTGGCTGCTCTTTGGCCCCACTCCATTGGCTGATGTCACAGGAAGTGAATACGTCCTTATTAAGGGGTCACTGCTGCACATCAACACCCCGGGCCGTTTTTCCTCTGATGTCATCGAGGATGGAGACAAAAGATGTGGCGCTCATGTGGACATCCACACAGACGCTGTGTCCACATGCCAACGGCCTGAGTGGACTTCACTGTGACAATCAAATGTTTCCCGCACAGCAGCAGCAAAGTGTCTGAGCGGAAAGGGTAGAATAAACAGGCCTTTTGACGCTGTCACCTTTTGTCTACCAAACAATTGGAAGTCCAAAAACCCCTGAACACACTTTCAGCTAACTTTGCAAATTACTACAGTCCACCAAGTTTTTTTTTTTTTAGCAATAATGAAAACATTCTAGTAAATCCAGCTCCATGTTTTTTTTGGTGAAAATGGTGTATTGTAAGCATACTGTAAGGCAAGGTTCCCTATTGAAAATTCTTTAGTTAAAACGGTCATTATGATTTTTTTTTTACATTTAAAACTCTTCCTTGTGGTCTACATAACATGTAATGGTGGTGCTTTGGTCAACATTTTGTCCTTTGTTTTACAGACAATCTTTAAGGCACTTTCTAACTCTCTTCAGAATGCATCCTTTTGTGGGCGGTCCTATTTACTTGCCGAAATCCTCCCCTAGACCACGCCTCCTTCAATTACGTCTACATCCCGTCAGCCATGTTGTAGTTCTTAGTGTTTCTATATCGAGTCTACTGACAAAAGTTAGAACTACGTGCTACTTTTTATTATAAAAGGCAACAGCAGAGGATTTTAGTCTGCATGTGCATGTACGAGCAGTCTGCCGCAAAATAAGAGGATAGAGAAAAATAAGGAACTTATTGACTACAACTGAATAAAAATGGCTGACTCGTGCAAACCCATCCATCCATCTTCTTCTGCTTATTCAAAGTCAGGTCGCGGGGGCAGCAGCCTCAGCAGGGAAGCCCAGACTTCAATCTTCTCAGCCGCTTTGTCTAGCTCTTCCCAAGGGAACCCCGAGACATAGTCTTCCCAACGTGTCCTCAGTCTTCCCTGTGGACATGCCCTAAACACCTCCCCAGGGAGGCGTTTGTGGGGCATTCTGACCAGATGCCCGAACCACATCATCTGGCTCCTCTCGATGTGAAGGAGCAGCGGCTTTACTCTGGACTCCTCCTGAATGACGGAGCTTCTCACCCTATCTCTAAGGGAGACTCCCGCCACCCTACAGGGGAAACTCATTTCGGTCTCTTGTACCCGTGATCTTGTCCTTTCGGTCATAAGCCAAAGCGCATGACCATAGGTGAGGATAGGGACAAAGATGGACTGGTATATTGAGAGCTTTGCCTTCCGGCTCAGCTCTTTTTCACCACGATAGACCGATACAGGGTCCGCATCACTGCAGACGCCGCACCGATCCGCATGTCAATCTCACGATCCACTCTTCCCTCAAGCGTGAACAAGAGCCCGAGGTACTTAAACTTGGGGCAGGATCTTCTCCCCCGGGGATGGCACGCCACCCTTTTCCTGGCGAGAACCATAGACTCGGACTATTTGTAAGTGCTGATTTTCATCCCAGTTGCTTCACAGTCGGCTGCGAACCGATCCTGTGACGGCTGAAGATCCTGGCCAGATGAAGCCAGCAGACCACATCATTCGAAAAAAGCAGAGATCTAATCCTGCAGCCACCAAACTGGATCCCCTCAACGCTCTGACTGCACCTAGCAATTCTGTCCATAAAAGTTGTAAACAGAATCGGTGACAAAGAGCAGCCCTGGTGGAGTCCAACCCCCACTGGAAACCTCTACCATATATGGAGATAGCCACTGACCTATATAAGGCAAAATACGTCACTAAACGGCTCATTTGGAAGAAGGCATAATTGTTTTATAATTATCTCTGCCACGCCTCTATAGTTTGATTTCCAATTTTTGGGACTTATGGGGATCCGAAATACTCAGAAACAGGTACCAACGAAAAGAAAAGTTGGTTTTGCATAATAGGAACCCTTTAAAACATGTGATTGGTATCGGTATTGGCCGATCTCACTTATTACTGATGGGTATCAAAATCAACAGCATAAAACCCTGATATGTAGTATTATTCAAATGTATTATTATTTATGTGTAAACGTATTTTATAATGTTTTTTTCTATCATATAACACACTTTTGTACGAATAAACAACTTAGCCAAATTAGTAGTTGATTAACCACTGCAAATGCCCCAGCAACTACACAATAGAGAATTTGGCGTGACCCTTGTCTTTTGTCCATCCATGTATCCATTTTCTACCGCTTGTCCCGTTCAGGTTCATCTGTGAATTTTTTTTTTTTAAGTTAAAAATGCCATATATGTCAAGATAAAAATGAGTCTGTGTTGTCAAGAATTCCCTGGTCATTTTTGTGCACATGAGCAAGGCGAGGTCCAGGAAGTGGACTACTAAGTGCAGTTGGTGGGGGGCGGGGGGGGGGGGCTGATGATGATGTACTTGTAAAAAGACTATGGACAATGGTCGGGGTGACCTTAAACAGGAGATGAACAAACACAATACACAAGGTGGAGGCGGTAGGGAAAGGTGGAGAACAAACAGGAGAGCGAGAGGGAAGTCCGACCCTCAAAGAGAGGAAAGGTTTAGGATGGGCGAAGGCCTCAGGAGCGTCTCTGACACAAACAAGTAAATCAACTGCCATTTAGCACACCGTAGGAATAAACACACAGCCCTACCGCTGATTATTTGTGGCAGAAACAGCACTCTTGTTCCAACTTCTTTCACTGTTATGTGTTTATGTGTCCCGCTTGGGTCAGACAAGACCTGACAGAAAGCAGAGAAGTGGCTAAAAATACATGTGGCCAGCTTGAGTGGCCAACTTTATACAGCACACACCTCTGTGCACATGCAACCATCACATCCCAATGAGCACACTTGTCAGGTTTGATCCATTAAGGCAGTGTCTTTCAACCTTTTTTGAGCCAAGGCACATTTTTTTTCATTAAAAAAAGATACGGAGGCACACCACCAGCAGAAAAGGTTAAAAAATGTAACTCCACCTTGTTGTCGTGCCTTATTTTGAGTTTGTTGTTGTTTCCTGTGTGTAGTGCTTTAGCTTCTGTCTTGCGCTGTTATTTTGGTGACTCTTCATGTTTTGTTGGTGTTCTCCTGTAGCAGCTTCACGCCTTCCTTTGAGTGCTATTGCCCGCACCTGATTTGTTTTCGCAATCAAGACTATTTAAGTTGTGCGTGCGCTATCCTTCTTTGTAAGGACATTGTTAATTGTCATGTCATGTACAGATGTACTTGATGGACGCCGTCTCCGCTCCACACGCTGTAAGTTTTTGCTGTCGTCCAGCATTCTGTTTTTGTTTACTTTGTAGCCAGTTCAGTTTTACTTTTGTTTTGCATAGCCATCCCTATGCTTCAGTGCCTTTTCCTATCGGGACTTGCCTTTTGTTAATTTTTGGTTTAAGCGTTACCTACCTTTTTACCTGTACGCTGTCTCCCGTGCTCTGCATATTGGGATCACGACAAACCATCCTTGACGCGTTCCGACTTCTACAAAGCAATGAACTACCTGCTGCCACCTAATGATATGGAGTATTACATGATTACCCTGCCAAGCTCTACACAGCACAGGCACTAGACAACGGCACATTATAGAGGGAAGTCTGGGCTTCCATGCTTAGGCTGCTGCCCCCGCGACCCAACCTCGGATAAGCGGAAGAAGATGGATGGATGGATGGATGGAAAAAATATTTTTTGGACCAATTAGGTGAAGTTGCATAATTTCCCACGGCACACCAGACAATATCTCACGGCACACTAGTGTGCTGCGGCACAGTGGTTGAAAAACACTGCATTAAGGAACTCTGGAATTTGTTTGTTTGTGGTCCAATGTGATCACAATAATATTCTGTGTTGTTTAAAGGCCTACTGAAACCCACTACTACCGACCACGCAGTCTGATAGTTTATATATCAGTGATGAAATCTTAACATTGCAACACAAGCCAATACGGCCGGGTTAGATTAGTAAAGTGCAATTTTAAATTTCCCGCGAAATATCCTGCTGAAAACGTCTCGTATGATGACGTTTGCGCGTGACGTCATGGATTGTAGCGGACATTTTGGGACAGCATTGTGGCCAGATATTAAGTCGTCTGTTTTCATCGCAAAATTCCACAGTATTCTGGACATCTGTGTTGGTGAATCTTTTGCAATTTGTTTAATGAACAATGGAAATAGCAAAGAAGAAAGCTGTAGGTGGGAAGTGATGTATTAGCGGCCGGCTGCAGCAACACAAACACGTAGCGGCTACGTCGTAGCCGGTGTTTCATTGTTTACATTCCCGAACGATGACAGTCAAGCTTTACCTGTGGAGAACTGGGACAATATAGACTCTTACCAGGAGGACTTTGAGTTGGATACGCGCTACTGGGAGTACGCAACTGCGGCTTCCAAACATTTGATCGCTTGCCCGTCCGTGCGTGCCGCTATGTGCATGTCACGTACGTAACTTTGGGAAAATATATGTGCTGTATGAACTTTGCGGAGGTGAACGGTACTTTGGGCTGTGGGATTGAGTGTGTTGTGCGGGTGTTTGATTTGTATTGGCGGGTTATATGGACGGAAGGGGGGAGGTGTTTGTTATGTGGGATTAATTTGTGGCATATTAAATATAAGCCCGGTTGTGTTGTGGCTAATAGAGTATATATATGTCTTGTGTTTATTTACTGTTTTAGTCATTCCCAGCTGAATATCAGGTCCCACCCGCCTCTCACAGCATCTTCCCTATCTGAATCGCTTCCACTGCCCTCTAGTCCTTCACTCTCACTTTCCTCATCCACGGAACTTTCATCCTCGCTCAAATTAATGGGGAAATCGTCGCTTTCTCGGTCCGAATTGCTCTCGCTGCTTGTGGCCATGATTGTAAACAATGTGCAGATGTGAGGAGCTCCACAACCTGTGACGTCACGCTACTTCCGGTACAGGCAAGGCTTTTTTTATCAGCGACCAAAAGTTGCGAACTTTATCGTCGATGTTCTCTACTAAATCCTTTCAGCAAAAATATGGCAATATCGCGAAATGATCAAGTATGACACATAGAATGGATCTGCTATCCCCGTTTAAATAAGAAAATCTCATTTCAGTAGGCCTTTAAAAGTATATTTTAGAAGCTTTTCTTCAAATCTGAGCTGTTAAAAATTGCCAAATATAAAAGTTTCAATGCCAATCAGGTCATTGTTTTATGGTCCCATTACAAAAATACCAAGCAAACTGCACCAGGTATATTCTCCCAACCAAATGACTCACTCACTTCACTCTCATGTTGGTTTACTCCTGCATAAACACAGCCAGGTCATAACAGAAAAATACTGCACTTGTGACATTTTTCACTGAAAATGAAAGTAAACAAGAGGGAAAAGGTTGGGGGTGTGTGAAGAGTCACATGTAGTGTGGTTTACTTTAGTCAGGACCTGCACTACTTACTTACAAGGCAGTGTGAGAAGTTCCTCTGCAGACTGACCTTTGAACATGTTTTAAGTGCTTCAACCTCTAAAAATACCCTCAGCTAACTAAAACACAAACTCTGTATCGGTAACGTGCATAAATTGAACCAATAATAAAAAAATTTAAAAAAAAACGCTGCGCGATTTTCCGCCAATGCACTCACCCGTCAATCCGTGAAGGAGGACCACAAGTCCGGCGAGCAGAGAGGCAGCGACCCGTGCGTCCATGCTGGTTGGTCGGTAGTGTGGAGATAGGTCCGCGTCTAGTGTGTGTGAGGGAAAGAGGGACGAAGGAAAGAGGACACGCAGTGGTCCTCTAGCAGGATAGGAGGGAGGGATGATGTACGCAGGGGGTGAGGGAAAAAGTTTCCCAGCGAGATCACTGATGGACTGATTATATATTAGCCCCGCCCACTTGACTACAAACCCTAGTGGCATTATGTAGATAGCCACTGCTTGCATACAGTATCCATCTAAAACAGGGGTGTCAAACTTGTTTTCATTGAGGGCCACCCCGCAGTCATGGCTGTCATTAGAGGGCCGCTTGTAACAGTAAATAATTAATGAATTTGCCTATGAATTTAGATATATATATATATTTTTTTTAACTTAAAGAGTAAAAAAAACATTTGGATTTTACCAGTTTTTTTTACAGAAAAAAACTGGCAGCTTAGTTGCCAGACTTTTACTGTAAAATAAATGGTGTTTTTTTTATTTTACTGTAAATAGAAATACTGTACCGCCATAGGCGGCGATCCCATGGGTGCTTCCGAGGCCCGAGCACCCACGGACAATGCCGAGCACCCACGTGGGATTGATGGCAACTTTCAATCTTTAAAATTGTTTTTTTTTTTTAAATCAATCTTGTTGTAGTTAATTTTGTGGCGAGTTTGGTGCATTTTACAAAATAATAAAGCCACAAATCATATGGGATATTAAAGGCCTACTGAAACCCACTACTACCGACCACGCAGTCTGATAGTTTATATATCAATGATGAAATGTTAACATTATAACACATGCCAATACGGCCGGGTTAACTTATAAAGTGACATTTTAAATTTGCCGCTAAACTTCCGGTTCGAAACGCCTCTGAGGATGACGTATGCGCGTGACGTAGCCCGGCGAACACGGGTATGCCTTCCACATTGAAGCCAATACGAAAAAGCTCTGTTTTCATTTCATAATTCCACAGTATTCTGGACATCTGTGTTCGTGAATCTGTTGCAATCATGTTCATTGCATTATGGAGAAGGAAGCTGAGCAAGCAAAGAAGAAAGTTGTCGGTGCGAAATGGACGTATTTTTCGAACGTAGTCAGCAACAACAGTACACAACTTCTTTGTTTACATTCCCGAAAGATGCAGTCAAGATGGAAGAACTCGGATAACAGAGACTCTAACCAGGAGGACTTTTGACTTTGATACACAGACGCCTGTAGAGAACTGGGACAACACAGACTCTTACCAGGATTACTTTGATTTGGATGACAAAGATGCAGACGTGCTACTGTGAGTATGCAGCTTTGGCTTCTAAACATTTGATCGCTTGACCGTATGTGCGCAACTTTTTTTTGCGTATGTACGTAACTTTTTTTAAATATATAAGCTTTATGAACCTTGGGTTAGGTGAACGGTCTTTTGGGCTGAGTGATTGTGTGTGTTGATCAGGTGTTTGAATTGTATTGGCGTGTTCTATGGAGCTAGGAGCTAGCAGAGGAGCTAGGAGCTAGCGTAACAAACACGCAGGTGTTTTTATGCAGGATTAATTTGTGGCATATTAAATAAAAGCCTGGTTGTGTTGTGGCTAATAGAGTATATATATGTCTTGTGTTTATTTACTGTTGTAGTCATTCCCAGCTGAATATCAGGTCACCCCCGGCTCTCACAGCATCTTCCCTATCTGAATAGCTTCAACTCCCCACTAGTCCTTCACTTGCACTTTACTCATCCACAAATCTTTCATCCTCGCTCAAATTAATGGGGAAATTGTCGCTTTCTCGGTCCGAATCTCTCTCACTTCATGCGGCCATCATTGTAAACAATAGGGAACTTTGCGTATATGTTCAACTGACTACGTCACGCTACTTCCGGTAGGGGCAAGCCTTTTTTTTATCAGATACCAAAAGTTGCAATCTTTATCGTCGTTGTTCTATACTAAATCCTTTCAGCAAAAATATGGCAATATCGCGAAATGATCAAGTATGACACATAGAATAGATCTGCTATCCCCGTTTAAATAAAAAAAATTCATTTCAGTAGGCCTTTAACTTCGCTGAACGTCCATTTTTTTAAAAATACACACACACACACCGAGCACCCACTGGCAGAAATGTAGATCGGCGCCTATGAGTACCGCTGTTTAATTTTATTTTGGCAACTCGGCTACCAGTTTTTTACCATAATAAAAAGTGGTACCATAAAATTATCAACCGTGGATTTTACAGTAAAAAAAACCTGACAGCTCAGTTGACAGAATTTTACTGTAAATAAACAAACATTGGTCATTTTTTTCAACTTACAGTAATATGCTGTAAAAAAAAACAAAAAAAACCCTATATTTTACAATAAAATCATTTGCTAATTTTTATAGTGCACAATTTGATGGATAACTTGCTTCAAAATCATAAGTTCAGCAGATATTTATAAGGATTTATTTGGATTTTAACCAAAAAAGTTAGATAATATATTTGTTGCAATATTGGACACTATTTTTTTTCCTGTCAAACTAGAAAAAAATAACCTAATACCTTTACTAGGAAAATAAAAAAGTAAAGATAAAAAAATATAAGGTATTTTATTGAGACATATTATTTCCAGGCTTTTGCGGGCCATATAAAATGACGTGGAGGGCCAGATCTGGGCCGCGGGCCTTGGGTTTGACACCTGTGATCTAAAATATATGATTGTTAGATTGAAATATATAAAACTCAGCATATTTGATCGTTTTTTTTTACAAAAGGAAAAAATGTTAACGTGGCACCCTTGGTGATGGGCATGCTCAGTGAGTGTATGGCATAGTCAGTACCCGTCTCGACAAAGCACTGATACTTTGTTAGTGTTTCATAACGGTCATCCCCTATCTGGATCGAAAAAGTCATTAAATCTGACCTGCAAACACAACAAATGTGTTTATCAAGATCCCCATTGGCGTTTGCAATAGTAGTAGCTATTCCTCCTGGGGTATAATATTTCCAAAATGTTTTGATAAATATACAACAGGGAGCACACACATATTCACCACATTCAAAATAAATCTCCACAATAATTACTTACAAGGTTATGCTAATGTAGGATAACACAATAATAATAATAATACAAAAGTACAATTGTTTTCAGAAAAGTCAGAGCCCTATAATGTAAATATGTTTGGTCTTAATCTTTTACAGAAATCTACTGAATTAATTCCCTAAAACACAATTTTTAGTTTAATATCTGCACAGAGAGGAATATAAAATGCATACTTATGGCCAGTGAGTCAAATAACGAACAGGAAAAAAAGAACATTGACCTTTTTTGACGCCGTAAGCTCAAAATGATCACACACTTCGGAATTTGTACTTTTTCTTAGTTTTATTTAATTCGATGACGAAGATGTGAACAGATGTCAAACGCGCCGACACGCCCCTCTTTGGACTTCACTTAGTAGGAGCTGTCACGGTTTGGCGCTTCACAGTCAAATGACACAGCAGCTGTTTCATCACGTTTTTGTCTTAAAGTGACAAACACAGTATCACTCCTTGTGTTTCGTAATGCATCTAAGCATCAGTATCGTTTGACCCACTCGGCACCCTGCATCCTTTGATGTTGTAGTGTGCAGCCATTAGTGGAAAATAATTGGACACCGCTACGCTATTGGAATTTCTCCAAAAAAAAACAGCACTTAGTGAATTGTAATACTTGCGTCTTGTGCATTGTGTCGTGTCTTGATGAAGATGATTGTGTACTGCACTAAATACCTGGCGGAATTATTGTGTGATTGTGTTTGAGTTAATGTCATTGGTCCACCGTCACCATTTCAGCAATTTTATTGGTCTGATGTGACAAGGCTAATTTTATTGGCCGCATGTGAAGCTTGAGAACTTTGAAAAATTCATTAATTAGCCACAGCATTGTATTAGGCGCAGGGTTTAAAAACCGGGAAATTGCAATAAATACATTTGTTATTAATGAGGTATAAAACAATAACAACTATTTGCTCAGATCGTGGGTTTTTTTCTTCAAATAATTGGCATATGTACATTGAATCGGTTATTCCTCGTTTTTTTCACCAAGTACCATGCCAGAAAAACTTGGCTCTCCAAGTACTACCACCATAATGACCAACATTAAAATACAGTAGCATAGTAGGCCTAAGTATTCATTAAAAACAATGCAGAAGTTTTATTTTCCAAGTATATTTAATATTTTCGCCACTATAACATTACACACAGTTTGAACAGTAACACTGTGTTTGAATATAGGAAAATAAAACACTGTTCTTTATAATCAAGTGATTATAAAGTGTTTGGCACTCAGCATCAAGGGTTGGAATTGGTGGTTAAATCACCAAAAAGGATTCCCGGGCGCGGCCACCGCTGCTGCTCACTGCTCCCCTCACCTCCCAGGGGGTGAACAAGGGGATGGGTCAAATGCAGAGGACACATTTCACCACACCTAGTGTGTGTGTGACAATCATTGGTACTTAACTTAACTTAACTTATTTGGCACACTGTTAGATGGAGCCCGCGTACCACTAGTGGTACACGTACCACAGTTGAGAATCACTGGGTTATAGCATCTTAAATGTATCAAAGTGGCCCTTGCATTCTTTCATTTTTCAGTATGCGGCCCTTCGTAGAAAAAGTCTTGGCATCCCTGGTTTAGTTGCTACCTAAATAATACCGTAATAAATAAGTAATGACTCTAAATTAGCCCTAGTCTGTGAATGTGAGTGTTGTTTGTCTATTTGTGTTGGCCCTGCGATGAGTTGGCAACTTGTCCAGAGTGTACGCCGCCTTTCGCCCGAGTGCAGCTGGGATAAGCTCCAGCATCCCCGCAACGCCGAAAGGGACAAGCGGTAGAAAATAGATTAAAGTACAGTGTTATATTTTCCTATATTCAAACACAGTGTTACTGTTCAAACTGTGTGTAATGTTACAGTGGCCCAAAATATTAAATGTACTTGTAAATAAAACCTCTGTCTTGTTTTTAATGAATACATATGCCTACTATTTTACTACTGTATTTTAATGTTGGTCATCGTGGTGGTACTTGAGGAGCCATGTTTTTTTGAGGTGGTGCTTGGTGCAAAAAGTTTGAGAACCACTGCAATAGAAGATAAATTACTTCAAAGACGTCAAAGATGACTTATTGCCAATATTTCCAAACATGCAAGCCATACGGAGGAATCAAGATACCGTTTCTCTCTCACCCTGGAGCGAGCATAGGCATTCAAAATAATACTGTATGTTCAACTTCTACTGCAGAACTGCTTCACACAAACGACTGAGAATTTGTCAAAACATGCACCCCATCTGAGTTGCCTGTGCTGTTATTTTCTATTGCTGTTATAATCCTCCAAAGCTTCACCTCCATAAGTTGATTCATTTGAAATTTCACACACAGCTCAATGTGCTTTTTAAAAACAACTGTAATTTCAGGAAGTTTTACTGATTCCCCCACATCATCTGCTACACAGCTTGACGAGCCCATGTAAAGTATACGTAAAATTTAATTGGTTAAAAAACATGGTCGCCATCAGGCAAAATAGGTGGGACTTGACAACTAGTTGTCAATCAGTCAATAACCACGTATCTAATGATTATAAAACTTGGAGGATATTTGAATTGCAACGCATACAACCACAAGGCCACCTGCTCAGTGTCCGCCCTCAGATCGGTAGGTTGTGAGTTCAAACCCCGGCCGAGTCATACCAAAGACTATAAAAATGGGACCCATTACCTCCGCGCTTGGCACTCAGCATCAAGGGTTGGAATTTGGGGTTAAATCACCAAAATAATTCCCGGGCGTGGCCACCGCTGCTGCTCACTGCTCCCCTCGCCTCCCAGGGGGTGAACAAGGGGATGGGTCAAATGCAGAGGTTCATTTCACCACACCTAGTGTGTGTGTGACAATCATTGGTACTTTAACTTTGAACTTTATTTTGATCTCCTCATTTTATACCATAACTATGTTTGAGTAGTTTAATTTGTAGATAAACATGAAGTTGTTTGACTTCTTCCATTATCAATATAAGATCTTGGTGAAGAAAAATGCATAAATAAATGTAGTGACACTGCTTAAAAAATGATGCCCGAGCAGAAGCTTGTCACTACTCCTGTAAATATGAACTTTGTTGCGGGTCCGGGCACGGTATCTTTTACATAGCACATCAAAGTTTTGTTGTTTTTGTAAAACCGTTGCCAAAACGGAGTGTTTACGAGATGGAAAAGGCCACATTCTTAAGTACAAAGCCTCTTCTTGTTGTCTCCCTCTGCTACAAGTTATTTCACATTCACCTTTATCCACACTGGGTCCACTCCTCCTCTGTGCAGGGACGCACGCCGAGCTTAATATGGACACAAGAAGGGGTTGGGGAATGAATTGGACCAAGGCGCTGTGCAAACTATGTTAAAACACCTGCCAGAAGACATCATATCAATTACAGTACGCGACGCTGACCTCTTGGTCTTTTGCCTCTCTGCTGGTCTCCTGGCAGGTAAACCGTCTGAGTGGACATGCTTTTGGCTCGCACTCATGGAATATGCGTGCACTTTGCCAAGCTGTAATAGAGCGCGTAACTCCTGACTAACTTTGACCTAATGAAACACATTCTCAGACTGTTGCATGGATTACCATTAACTAATTTGTCCAGTACTTTGATATCTCACTCATTACCGCCATACTTAGTCATTGTTGGTGCAGAAATACTTTTTCCGTGTGACATGTTCTTTCCTAGCAGACTTTGGATTCTTCCTACAGTCCTGCATGTTATGTAGGTTCAGTGAGCATTCCGAATTGCTGTAGTTGTGCCATGTGACTGTAAAAAGTCTATTTGTGTCAGTCCTCAGATTGACAAGTGATCATATTAAGGCTGGCACCATATTTTGTGTTGACTTGGCTGACAACATTGACACTTAGTTCATAGTTCTGGACCTCAAAAATGTGTCTGCCGATAAAATGTACCCTAAAGTAGACAGCACTTATTTTAGGCTTGTTTTCTAATGAGTTTCAGCACAAACACCCACTTTTAGCTCCAAAATGTCACCTGCATCAGCCTGCAGACGTCACCTACAGACGACTAGAGGCAATTTCATATTGTACTGTATGTGTTTTGGTAGCATCGTCATCCCGAAACACGTTATTTTCGCACTCAATTTAAAGGAATTTACCAATATGACAGCCAGATGCATTGTTGCACGTTGTAGCAATGCAATTAAAGGCCTACTGAAATGATTTTTTTTTATTTAAACGGGGATAGCAGATCTATTCTATGTGTCATACTTGATCATTTCGCGATATTGCCATATTTTTGCTGAAAGGATTTAGTATAGAACAACGACGATAAAGATTGCAACTTTTGGTATCTGATAAAAAAAAGGCTTGCCCCTACCGGAAGTAGCGTGACGTAGTCAGTTGAACATATACGCAAAGTTCCCTATTGTTTACAATGATGGCCGCATGAAGTGAGAGAGATTCGGACCGAGAAAGCGACAATTTCCCCATTAATTTGAGCGAGGATGAAAGATTTGTGGATGAGTAAAGTGCAAGTGAAGGACTAGTGGGGAGTTGAAGCTATTCAGATAGGGAAGATGCTGTGAGAGCCGGGGGTGACCTGATATTCAGCTGGGAATGACTACAACAGTAAATAAACACAAGACATATATATACTCTATTAGCCACAACACAACCAGGCTTATATTTAATATGCCACAAATTAATCCTGCATAAAAACACCTGCGTGTTTGTTACGCTAGCTCCTAGCTCCTCTGCTAGCTCCTAGCTCCATAGAACACGCCAATACAATTCAAACACCTGATCAACACACACAATCACTCAGCCCAAAAGACCGTTCACCTAACCCAAGGTTCATAAAGCTTATATATTTTTAAAAAGTTACGTACATACGCAAAAAAAAGTTGCGCACATACGGTCAAGCGATCAAATGTTTAGAAGCCAAAGCTGCATACTCACAGTAGCACGTCTGCGTCTTTGTCATCCAAATCAAAGTAATCCTGGTAAAAGTCTGTGTTGTCCCAGTTCTCTACAGGCGTCTGTGTATCAAAGTCAAAAGTCCTCCTGGTTAGAGTCTCTGTTATCCGAGTTCTTCCATCTTGACTGCATCTTTCGGGAATGTAAACAAAGAAGCGCCGGCTGTGTACTGTTGTTGCTGACTACGTTCGAAAAATACGTCCATTTCGCACCGACAACTTTCTTCTTTGCTTGCTCAGCTTCCTTCTCCATAATGCAATGAACATGATTGCAACAGATTCACGAACACAGATGTCCAGAATACTGTGGAATTATGAAATGAAAACAGAGCTTTTTCGTATTGGCTTCAATGTGGAAGGCATACCCGTGTTCGCCGGTCTACGTCACGCGCATACGTCATCCTCAGAGGCGTTTCGAACCGGAAGTTTAGCGGCAAATTTAAAATGTCACTTTATAAGTTAACCCGGCCGTATTGGCATGTGTTATAATGTTAAGATTTCATCATTGATATATAAACTATCAGACTGCGTGGTCGGTAGTAGTGGGTTTCAGTAGGCCTTTAAGGAAGGGGTCAGCCTGCATACATTTCCAAATGTTGGGAATATGAGGAAAGTATGGACCTCTCCAGTCAAATTGACACTCGCAAAATGTTACGGACCAAGCGAGAGGAGTGTAAAATGCAATAATTTTATTGATTCTGACTTGGAAGAAGAAGGGTTTTGGTCGGAGTTCAAAAACTCAAAAGACTTAAGCCAAATGTGATGCCGAAAATCAGGAGCACCCTTAAGGGGAGAATGACTTTGTCAGAAGCTGCTGAAAAATGGAGAAAGAGGAGTAGAACCGGCACTTATAAGCGATTGATAAAAGAATGTGAGTTGTTAATATAGAATTTTTAGTTGTCTTCTACTGAACTTTATATATATTTTTTGACCATAATGTTAACCATGTCTGTTTGGAAGTAATCATGGACCAGCGCGACAAAAACCTGCAAAGAAGTGTTCAAAATAATAGTTTTACATGACTTTATCCACACTGTCTATGTGGGGTAATGGCCTCCAGTTCTGTAGATGACGTCATACCATATCAAACTACAGTTAGTTTTCTACCCATTCCTCAAAAACTAACGGATTTTATGGGAAATTACTGCCGGATTTCTTTTCAGGAACTACAAATACATAAAGAGAACTTGTTGACAAATCTGACGGGGCCTTAAAAGTTACAGCATGTGTTTTGTCGATTGCATTGAGCTGTGTGGGAAATTGTAAGTCAATCCGACTTGGGGGGCCACCGACTGGTGTATATGTCACAAATATAAAAGCGCTGGCAACACAGCAAAGGTGCACGTTTTGACAAATTTCCACTCTTGTGTGTACAAACAAATACATACATTGAAAATCAGAATATTTTCTTTGAAATTTACGTACCTGTCCAGTATAAAGTTTTGCTAGTTTTATCATAGCATTTTTTTTGGTTCATTCTTTGTCTGTTGGATTTATATGGCGGCCTTTTAAGCAGAACAGTACTCAGGCCCGACCCAAAGAAGGGCAGGCCTGATGAGGGAACAGCAACAATGCAAAAATACCAGTTTTAGCAAATGATTTTGTTCATGAATACATCTTCTCCGCCACAGGCGCATGCACATTACACTCGCACGTTTACAGAAGTCTGTCAACTTCAGGAATAGCACTGTCGATCCGTAAGATTGCCTGTGCTTTTAGCTCAGTAGTAAGCACGCTCACCTCTCACACCAGCGACGTGGGTTGGTGCACAGCTCGCAGCAGTATGAACAAACAACGCAGCCAAGAGAGTACACATTCGCTACACGACGCTGGGCTGTCTGTGATTGACAGCTATAAACACCTATCATTGCATTCTGCCTTTAAAATCGCGGGGCCCCGATTGGGTGGGGCCCCTGGGCTTAAGCCCAGATAAGCCTGTGCATTAAGGCGGCCCTGCTCGTAGCGCCCTCTGCTTGTAACCATGATGTATTCATGCTTCCACATATTTAAAGCGCAATGATTTTAAGATACAGCCGCACCTCAACTTAAAAGTACCCCAACTTAAGAGTGTTTTGAGATAAGAGCTGTCTCTTAACTAATTGTTATGCTTTAAGTTACAAGCAAATATTTGAGTTACAGCATCTGGTCCTACTCGCTAGAATGATTAGCTTATAGCTAGAGATCAACAACTTTGGTTTCTAAACATGGACACAAATAAAGTGGGTTTGAAGGACAGTGCTGGGAAGAAAAACAGATGATATTTATTGAATTAAAGAAAAAACTCATCACAAATACGGCGTGGCGAAGTTGGTAGAGTGGCCGTGCCAGCAATCGGAGGGTTGCTGGTTACTGGGGTTCAATCCCCACCTTCTACCATCCTAGTCATGTCCGTTGTGTCCTTGGGCAAGACACTTCACCCTTGCTCCTGATGGCTGCTGGTTAGCGCCCTGCATGGCAGCTCCCGCCATCAGTGTGTGAATGTGTGTGTGAATGTGGAAATAGTGTCAAAGCGCTTTGAGTACCTTGAAGGTAGAAAAGCGCTATACAAGTATAACCCATTTATCATTTATCATTTATAAATATGACAGAGCGTCCAACTTGGTGAAGCAAATGGAGTGTATCACTGCTAGTCTGCACCATACTGAAGCAGAATGAATCTAACGCCAGCCAATAATGTTAAAATAATATATAAACAGCTGACATTTATCCATGAAAATATCGAAAAGCTGCTGATGGTGTGTTTGACGGTAAAGCAGCTGGAAGAACATGCTGTAGAAATCCACTCTCCAAAGTCAATGCTGTACATTATTCTTACATTACTTCATAAAAACCACTGTAGTTGTGTGTATCACATTCTTTGTATTGTTTTTATACAACATTTCTTAATTTAAAGTTCGTTTTTGGTGCTGTTTTAGAGGCGCCCAGCACCAGTTAGGCTGATTTCAATTCATTTCAAATGGGGGGCGTTGATTTGAGATACAAGTGTTTTGAGTAAAGAGCTTCGACACAGAACCAATTAAGCTTGCAAGTTGAGGCACTACCATATAACCTTGTTGATCATATTTCACATTGATTACAAAATTTGACTGCGATGAGGTGGCGACTTGTCCAGGGTGTACCCCGCCTTCCGCCCGATTGTAGCTGAGATAGGCTCCAGCGACCCCGAGGGCAATAAGCGGTAGAAAATGGATGGATGGATACAACATTTGATTGATCACCCATTTTATACGTACATATAAATATATATGTACACTACCGTTCAAAAGTTTGGGGTCACCCAAACAATTTTGTGGAATAGCCTTCATTTCTAAAAACAAGAATAGACTGTCGAGTTTCAGATGAAAGTTCTCTTTTTCTGGCCATTTTGAGCGTTTAATTGACCCCACAAATGTGATGCTCCAGAAACTCAATCTGCTCAAAGGAAGGTCAGTTTTGTAGCTTCTGTAACGAGCTAAACTCTTTCAGATGTGTGAACATGATTGCACGAGGGTTTTCTAATCATCAATTAGCCTTCTGAGCCAATGAGCAAACACATTGTACCAGTAGAACACTGGAGTGATAGTTGCTGGAAATGGGCCTCTATACACCTATGTAGATATTGCAGCAAAAACCAGACATTTGCAGCTAGAATTGTCATTTACCACATTAGCAATGTATAGAGTGTATTTCTTTAAAGTTAAGACTAGTTTAAAGTTATCTTCATTGAAAAGTACAGTGCTTTTCCTTCAAAAATAAGGACATTTCAATGTGACCCCAAACTTTTGAACGGTAGTCTATGTATGTATGTATGTATATATGTATATACCTTGTTCAGGGTCACGGCAGGGGCTGGAGTCTATCCCATCTGGCTGTACTAAATACAAGTCAATCCCTGGGTATTTAAATCAGCTATGTGAACCATTAGACCAGGGGTCGGCAACCCGCGGCTCCGGAGCCGCATGCGGCTCCTTGACCACTCTGATGCGGCTCAGCTACATGCATGCCGACCCCCCCGATTTTCCCAGGAGACTTATGGATCTCAGTGTCTCTCATAGATTACTCCCAGGGAAAAAATAATCCTATTTACACTCTAATTACTAAATAAAGGACGTGCCCTAATTGCACTGCAGTAATTGTCCTCTATAGCATTTACATACAGCGTGCCAGTCCAGCCACATGTTGCATGTTGTTATTACTTGCACACACAGGAGACAGCAAAGCATACTTAGTCATCAGCCACACAGCTTACACTGACGGTAGCCGTATCAAACAACTTTAACATTGTTACGTTACAAATATTCGCCACACTGTGAACCCACACCAAAAAAGAAGGAAAAACACATTTCTGGAGAACATCCCACCGCAACACAACATAAACACAACACAACCATTACCCAGAATCCCATGCAGCCCTAACTCTTCCGGTCTACATTATACACCCCCGCTACCACCAAATCCCCCCACACATCAACCTCCCCCCCCCCTCTCCGTGCGTTGGTTGAGCGGAAGAGATAGGGTTGCATGGGATTCTGGGTATTGGTACCGTCAGTGTAAGATGTGTGGCTGCTGAGCTAGTACGCCTTGCTGTCACTTATGTGAACGAGCTGAAACTGCATTCTACGTGTGGTCGAGCAGGTACACTGTTAGGGCAGACTGTAGAGGGCACCCAAAAGCAGTGTCATCACGCTCTGATATTCGGCAGTCTCCCGGGAAAAATGAGACGGTTGGCAAGTATGACGCTATCAAGTGCCATTCATTCAAAACTCGCGGGCTGCGCTAACAACAAATTTCCACATTAAAGTGCGTGCCGGTGCGTGTGTCAGAGACCCCTGGGTAACATAGCACAAAGCATTTAAGCTCTGTATGCGGTGTTTTTCATTTTAAATTTTAAAAATTTTTTTGTGGCTCCCATTACTTTCTTTAATTTGTGAAACTTGCCAAAATGGCTCTTTGAGTGGTAAAGGTTGCCGACCCCTGCATTAGACCCAAAGATGCTAAACATTTTTACATTAGCATATTACCTGCTGGTTGTCATGGTGACTAACATCACCCTGCCTCTACTTAACAGCAGTGCCCCTTATTTCACAGTTTCAAAGCTAAAAAAGTGCCAGGTCACAGGTCAGAAAAAAGTTCCTTTATGGGTACAGTAGTGGTCCCTCCTTGACATCATTTGATCCCGTGTGAAATATCGCAGTCAGTGTATTTGGAAGCAGATGAAAGAATGGTAAGATGTGTGATGCTCGCTGATCTCTAGCCTTTATTGCTGGAAAAACACCGGCTGCCAAGTAGACTCTGGCAGTTGTCCACATGGATGCCAAAGCGTCCTTTATTGCTGATAAGAGCTGCTTCTTACGGCACATCTGGACTGTGGAGGAGGTGGGTGGTTTTGTTTGGACCCTTTCAACGCCATTAAAGCGCTCAGTGATACCTGCTGAGATACATTAGACATATTATTCACTAGACATCATTTGATCATAAGAAGCACAGGAAGCTATAATATTTATGTTATTAAATGTATAATATTTAATGTTTACACATTTTATTCGATTTTCCGCCATTGTATTGCTCTTTTCCAAGTGTTAAAAATGATGTTGGTTTGTTGGCAGCCCAACAAAGACCTCGTGAGGTATGCGAAAGCTTAAGAGAATGTGAACGCCCAAATGACTTCAATTGGTAGGGTCGTCATACCAATCACCAAAATAGTCTCTGGACTAAGCCGGCCATTGTGGCATGTGTGTCATCCCTGCTTTGTCTCGTCACCTGACACGCGAGTACACTCCACAATTGGAGGATGTCCATGGGGATACATTGTGATTATTTACGACCTTTCTAGTTACTTTTGCATGAGCAGGGTTTTGGATCGCATGAGCTTGTGCAGGTGTACCTAATGCTGTGGCTATTGGACAAATGACATGTAAAGGGTGCATGGCGTTGTTGCGTCAGTGTTTAGTGTACAGTAGATTCCACGCCATTCATGAGTGTTACGTTCCAAGACCCTCCCCAAGTTGCGAATTACCGTGAACAATAGATGCACTTATAAAAGTGCCTAATTGTCTATTTTTGATTCTCTGAACTTTATAAAATGCCTCTGTATGTATTAAACACATTTTGAATGATGTTTTTACACACATTATTGTTTGTGCGTGTGAGCCGCCTATGCCCTAGTGCCCAGGTGTCAAAGTCAAGGCCCCCGGGGCCACATCTGGCCCGCCATGTGATTTTATGTGGCCCGCAAAAGCTTGGAAATATTGCAAGTAAAAAAAACAACATTGTTCTTACTAAATGTAGTCCTTTTTTCCATTTTGACAGAAAAAAATGTATGTTGTACGTACTTATATGTGTATATGTATTTATATGACATAACATTTTTATATACTATTATTATTATTATTATTATTAAACATACAGTAAGTAATAAGAGGGGTGGGAGTACATAAGTTTTTACTTCTTCTCACTCCTTTTCGGATATGTTTACATTAAATGTTTATTTTCATTTCTTGTTTCTTTTGCTTTTTATTATTACTATTATTATTATTATTATTGTTGTTTTTGTTATTCATTCTTGAATGGCTTTTTTGTTGTTTTTTTTTCAAAATTTGTTGTTTTTGTTTTGTCTACATATTCGAAATAAACATGAAAATGAAAATGAAATAAACATGAAAATGAATGAAATATGTACTGCATTAAATCGCACATTTTTTCAACTTTAATATCTGATCCTTCAACACACTATATTATTATAAAGTGTGTAACATATATACATAACACATTCACTGTACAAACATACATATACACATACTGTACATATGCGAGCACATATGCATACGTATATTCATGCACATAATCACGTTTCATCAAACATATATTAACGTTGTTGCCCTGGGGGAAACTGGTTAACACATGGCACACTGACAAAGCTTAAAGGTCTACTGAAAGGAGATTTTCTTTTTTAAACGGGGATAGCAGATCCATTCTGTGTGTCATACTTGATCTGAAAGGATTTAGTAGAGAACATCGACGATAAAGTTCGCAACTTTTGGTCGCTGATAAAAAAACCGTTGCCTGTACCGGAAGTAGCATGACGTCACAGGTTGAAGAGCTCCTCACATCTGCACATTGTTTTCAATCATGGACGCCAGCAGCGTGAGCAATTCTGACCGAGAAAGCGACGATTACCCCATTAATACCCCATTAATTTGAGCGAGGATGAAAGATTTGTGGATGAGGAAAGTGAAAGTGAAGGATTAGAGGGCAGTGGAAGCGATTCAGATAGGGAAGATGCTGTGAGAGGCGGGTGGGACCTGATATTCAGCTGGGAATGACTAAAAGAGTAAATAAACACAAGACAAATATATACTCTATTAGCCACAACACAACCAGGCTTATATTTAATATGCCACAAATTAATCGCGCATAACAAACACCTCCCCCCTTCCATCCATATAACCCGCCAATACAACTCAAACACCCACACAACACACTCAATCCCACAGCCCAAAGTACCGTTCACTTCCGCAAAGTTCATACAGCACATATATTTCCCCAAAGTTACGTACGTGACATGCACATAGCGGTACGCACGGACGGGCAAGCGATCAAATGTTTGGAAGAAAGCTGCGTACTCACGGTAGCGCGTCTGCTATCCAATTCAAAGTCCTCCTGGTTGTGTTGCTGCAGCCAGCCGCTAATACACCGATCCCACCTACAGCTTTCTTCTTTGCAGTCTTCATTGTCCATTAAACAAATTGCAAAAGATTCACCAACACAGATGTCCAGAATACTGTGGAATTTTGCGATGAAAACAGAGCTGTTTGTATTGGGACACAATGGTGTCCCAATACTTCCGCACAATACGTGACGTCACGCGCAAACGTCATCATACCGAGACGTTTTCAGCCGGATATTTCCCGGGAAATTTAAAATGTCACTTTATAAGTTAACCCGGCCGTATTGGCATGTGTTGCAATGTTAAGATTTCATCATTGATATAAACTATCAGACTGCGTGGTCGGTAGTAGTGGGTTTCAGTAGTCCTTTATTTTTGCTATAACAATGTACAAGGTTAATACAGTTCGCTTCTCTTTCTTCCCCTCCATTTATCTGCTTTCTTTTGTATTTCAAGTTATCATTACATATATGTATTGTTGCATTTGAAACAATTATATTGTTGATAGTAGAGGTCATTATTGTTATTATTCATTGTCAATAGTGCTATTTCTATTGGTATTTGTATTGCTCCATTTGTAGTGTAAGAATATTCGCTCATTGTCATTTCTGTGTTTTTAATATTTATTTCACTAACTGCTTCTTTGCTATCACTTTTACCATCATATTTGTACATATCCTATTTGCTGATGATGTTTTGTTGTTGTTGTTGTTGTTGCGTCTTTGTCTTATCCCCCTCTTGTCCCCGCAATTTCCCCCTCTGTCTTCCTTTTTTTTCTCTTTCTACCCCCTCTTGCTCCGGCCCGGCTTCACCAAATAATAACATAAATCCATTTAATAAAGAGAAGTATCCCACACTTCTCTTTTGTGAAGTAAATCTGTACAGCCGATATGGGCATCTACATCAACAATATGATTTGCCTGAGTAGCTGGACAGGACAACAACAAAAAAGATAAATAAATAAACGGTGTAACTTTTTTTGTAAAAATAAAAACTTAATTTAGGATTCTAAAGTGAGTTATCCTTCATTTTGTACTTAAAAAAATCTCATTGTCAAATGCATAGGAAAATTGTGTAATACAGTTGTCCATTGTTTATTGCTGTTAATTGGTTCCGGATATGACCTCAATAAATACATTTCCACAAAATTATTAATCACAAAGTTATTAATTATGAATCAATTAAGGTGACAGGCAGATATTTAAACCCCCCCAAAAAAGCTTGAATCCTGCGTGTGATTGAAGCATTAAGCAGTGGGACTATCTAGGACTAGCTGCAGTGTGCTCAAACAACCACCTGGTTGCATCTGTAAGCAGATAATACTGTATCATCTATTTCTCTTTCGGATTTAACTGGTCTTATCAGGTTGGTAGTGGATTCTTCACACATTTTTCAGTCACGCTTAAATTGGCACCTACTGTACCTATTGGTACCGGTTTTTGTGAATTTAGGATAAGGGTGCAATGATTAATCAATATTGTCGACAAATGTCGAAAATAAAAATTTGTCGCTGACAATTATATTTGCCGACAATAGTCGTAACGTCATCACTCGTGTTTCCCGGGCGGAAGCGGGTCCGCGCCGCCACTCGCATGTACACAACATGTAAAGTGTGAGAACATTTCCTCTTATTCTTGTTAAAAACATGAATATTTTGCTCATTTTGCAAAACTTTGTTTTTATGGCAGTATGTCGGACATCTGCAGGGAGGAAGTTGTGAGAAAACATATCATTTTAGCAAAAGCGGAGGATGCATGTGCATGTACGCTGCTTTAAAAAGTAGTTGAATTGATGTAGACAAAGTTTAGCTGGCTGACTTCGGCTAAAATGATATGTTTTCTCACAACTTCGTCTCACACTTGTGAGCTAGCTAGCAAGGTACAAGACAATCTAACCATCTTGCCGAGGCTCAGTCTGGATTTTTTGTTTTACTATGATTTCTGTAGGAGGACAAACATGACACAAACATTCCTAATTGTTATAAATCCCACTGTTTGTGTTAAACATGCTTCACTGATGAGAGTTTTTGGCTCGCGCCATTTTTGTCCTAATTTCGGAAGTCCTTGAACGCAACGTAGTTTGTTTACATGTACTACTTTCCTTACAAGCCACTCCTTTTTCCTCTCTATTTGTCATACTTGTGTGGAGTGCTAATCCAACATATTTGGTCACTACATGACTGCAAGCTAATCGATGCCAACATGTTTTTTATGCTAGCTGTATGTACATAATGCATCATTATGCCTCGTTTGTAGGTATATTTGAGCTCATTTTATTTGTAGTTTCCGTTTCCTTCAACTTGTACACAAACATCTTTACCTTTGGCCATTCTAAGCTACTCATTTCCAGGAGTTATCACACCCTCTGAAAAGCCTCCGTTTTAGTAAAGTTTTCCAATGTTGTAAAAATGTGTAGAATAAATATTACATTTCAACATTTCTGTCAACTAAGATTTGCATCAGCCTGCGACACAGTCATTTTGATAGTAGTCTAATATAGCTAATGTGGACACTTACATCATGTGTTGCCTTCATTATAACAATTATATAAGGCTTTACATTTTTTTCGGCTCCAGACAGATTTTTTTTTTTTTTGTGCAGTATGGCTCTTTCAACATTATGGGTTGCCGACCCCTGCACTAGGGAAAAACATCACAAATTGGGCAAATTCCAAACGGCTCGTTTAGATGAAGTATGGAGGAAGGCAAGATTATTTTATAAATACCTCCGCCATGCCTCCAAGGGTTGTTTTTAAATTTCATCTTCTGCAGATCCCAAATACACAAAGCCAGGTACCAAAGGGTAAGAAAAGTTGGTTTTGCATAATAGGTCCCCTTTAATTCGGTTTATTAGCGCAAAAAGCTATTCCAAGCATTTTTTTGTCATTAAAGCCATTTTTGAAACTTATTCTACAATAGTTGAACTTTAATATTAGCTCGTTACCTTCACTTATGATTGCAAAGCAGTTTTACCTTCAGTTTGTTGGCATACACTATAATAATCAAATGGAAGGGGTAATTGTGTAATAATATGTGGCAATTACTGTATACATTTATAATAAGGCTGTGGGTCTGTGTACCTTCCGTTCATTCTATTTACAATTCTGAAACGCAAATCAAAAAACAAAATTAAGGCCTTTTTTTATTTTTTTTTATTATATATGGCAGATTTTAAAACAAACAAAAATGGGTTGATTTTCATTAAAATATTACCATAAAATTGGATTTTGTGCTGTTTTCCTTTTATGGATTTTTTATTTTTACAGATAAACACAAAAATCGAATATACAGTATGTTCATCCAAAATGCAAAAATGACTCGTTATCTGTGTGATGACAAATGAAACCGGAAGCAGTATTTTAGCTTTTCCTTTGCGTTTAGCATTTTTTTAGCATAACGGTAACGTCTTTGTTCAGCAGAAGTCCTATTGTCGTTTTAAAAAAGTGTCATTAAAAAGTTGTCCAACTTTTGTTTCAGAAATAAAAATATAAAAAATGGGCCGAAATTAGTTTTTTGATTTGCATTTAAGAATTGGAAACAGAAAGAACGAAAGGTACACGGACCGCTGTGAATCTTTGGGCACCACGCGATTCGATTCGATTCTTGGGGGTAACAATTCGAATCAGAATCGATCCTCCATTCGAACCTACTCTCAATTCAAAATCAATATTTTTTTAATAACATTGGGGGCCAGTTCTATGATGAACTACATTCCTCCATAAAATAGACAAACAGCTTTGAAAAATGTTTATATTACCTAAAAGAAAACTAGTTCGGTTGAACAAAATGCAACCCAAACATTTAATAAAGTCCGATACAAATAAGGCAACAACAGAAGTATTCAACACTTCGCTTTTCTAAAGTAAATATGTACAGCAGACATGGGAGTCTACATCAACAATATGATTTACTTTAGTCTCTGGAGAGGACAGATACAAAAATAAATAAATAAATGAAATCAATTTTAGAATTATTTTTAATCCATTAGGAATCGTTACAAATAAGAATTGCGATTCATTTGAAAATCAAAATTTTTTACCCCCCTAATTCATATAATTTAACTGTTAGAAGTGGCCTACCGTGGCCCGGGATGAAAATGAGTTTGACACCCCTGCTCTATGTGTCGTGCTACTTGTGTCCTGTATCCTGACGATTGTAACTGACTATTCTAAGTTATTACTATTATACTATTAATATTTACATGTCCATAAAGCACATCAGGAGGATCAAACAATGGCAATCGTTTCCATTTTGCGTCGGCGATGCAGCTGCTCAGAAAGGATGTTGTGCTGGGTTTCCTACACATCAAAAAGCCTCAATTAACATGACATCAGCGATCACAGAGATGAGGATGTTTTATCAGTAGTGGCCTCATATTTCCATCATAACAGAGGGGACAGAGTCCATATCAACATGAGGTCTTCCTCTCTGTTAGTTTGATGAGGGAAAGAAAAACACAAACAGTAGGACTTTTTTGTTTGCTTGAAATTGTTCATTTACATTTTTCATGGTAACTTCAATCCAAAGTAAATTGATGGCGCTATTTACAGGGGGAAAGCAGAGGGCGCTGTGCCACAAGGTAATTCAGTAAACATTGTCAAGCAGGAAGATGCATTGACTAGACGTAATGTTCCGTAACTGCACATTTTGTAAGTACAATAGTGTGTCCATCCATCCATTCATTTTCTGTGTCAAACTCAAGGGTAGTAGCAAGCTACATGTAGCTAAGCTACGTGGCTTAACTGCATTTTCCAGTAGCTTGGCGGGTAGCTTAGCTACTTTTTTAACGAGTAGATTTACCTTTAGCTTAGCTACTTTTTGACTGATCTAGTTAGGTAGCTTACATCAAATCTACAAGCGCCAAAGAGAAAAAAAGATGGACTGTGAATCCAGGCCCCCCAAAAACGATGGAGAAAATACAATGACCTGGATGAATGAGAACATCCATACATACGGAGAAAATCCATAATGGTTTGTTGGTGTTCTTTTGATAACTCACAATTGGCTAAGGTTAGGGCAAAACATTACGGACTGGCCAATCAGAGGCCAACTAAGGCGGGTTATCAAAACTAGTAAGCATAATCATAACAGACATGGTCTCATGTCACATGACGACGAGGGAGTCATAGACCGAGGGACCCTTCAATGGCAGAGGAATTGTCTTCCACAGATTAAATCTTTTCTTCAGTAATGAAGATGACGTGCAGGAAACCCACAACGATGCATGTCCTTAGCCATATTTAGACAAAAGTATGCATTTAGAGAAAACAATGTCCAAACCCTCAGTTTTTAGTTTTTTACTCTGCAAACCAAAATCATAACTGCTTTGATTGATTGATTTAAACTTTTATTAGTAGATTGCACAGTACAGTACATATTCCGTACAATTGACCACTAAATGGTAACACCCGAATAAGGTTTTCAACTTGTTTAAGTCGGGGTCCACGTTAATCAATTCATGGTCTTCATCTAAGACGTGGAACACACATTTAGGAACACACATTAAGGTGAAAAGTTTTACTGCACATAACCAGTACCATCTGTTCCCAAACAACACACAAGTCATTGGTTTTTTTTGTCAAAATATAAATAGATGCTGTTTTTTTTACTGTAGGTAGAGAAAATTAATAACATTACAGGGGTGGCCAAAGAAAAGGCAAACTAAATAAATACATACAGTGGAGTGTGGAGACCCTTAGAGGTAGTTGTAGGCTGTCCCCAGCTAAATGACAGATAGTTAATAGTAATGGACCCTTATTGGTAACATTGACATTATGCATGTGGGCCCATAGATATAAATGCTGTTAAATGTAGTTTTGATGTAGCATGCTACTTTTGCCGTGTAGCTTGTAGTGTAACTTGCTACAATTCTCTGAGGAGAATAGCTACTTTTAATCTAGAGTAACTTGTAGCTTAGCTTACTACATTCTCCAAGTAGCGTGCCCATCACTGATAATAGGTCACCTTTAAGAAGAACTGCAGATGCATGCAGTAAAAAAAAAATTCTGTAAAAATGTATAATATTTAGCAAAAATGTCTTACTGACAAAGGTTTTTGTGGGCCTGATGTGGCCTCCTGCCTTTAGTTTTGACACCTGTGACATAGAGTCAATACGTAACTGTATAAATAAAATAGATAATAAAGTTAGAAGTTATTTTGAAAAAAAAATAATTTACAGAGTAAACGTGTTTTATGTAATCATTTGGGGCCAAATTATTCCACATTGTCCAGGTTATATATGTATATCAAGTATATGTATATACAGTATATGTTTTTTTTTTTATAAATCAGCTTACTCATACTTTTGAATTTAGATAAACCTGATTAATCACAGTAAAATGCTCTACGACTCATGCTTTGGTGTCTCCTCACTCACCTTTGCAATGAAATACAGTATGCATTGACATGATCACAGACTGTATGACAACCCGTGCTACCTTTCAGGCAACCATCTGCGGTTAATGTAAAGGAGCACGTACGCTCCCAAAAATGTGTGAGATTAATCTGGGTTTAGTCCTGATTAATGCAAACATTTTTATATGATTAATCACATGCATCGATTATCTTCGCCAGCCTTCCATTGCTCGTGATCAATACCTAGTGGACTGTGATTTTAACGTACCGTTACACCCTTAATAGTAAGCCAAATATGTTTGCACACCTGTAGAAAACAAGCCAAAAGCTTGTTTTCCAAAGAATGTAGATGCGTGTGCGAAGAAGGGTGTAAACCAGCGCTCCGATGCGTTCATTTCCTCTGGAGTGAAGCGCAGCACTTCTGGTTTGAAGCGATAGCAGGGTCCTAAAACAACTGCATTGTTCGGCCAAGGTCGGTAAATTACGAGCGCTTCTCAAAGGGCTGCCATGTAACTCGGGGCGTGGCTCATGTCATGTGGCACGTCAACAAAAATAAGGGTTTTCAAGAACTCTTAAAAATTCCTTCAGGATGAGGCACTTTTATTTAACATGACACATCCTGGAAAGGGCATTTGGGAATTTGCGGGGCAGTGGGTTTAACACAGGGGGGCTGAATGGGGGAAAACAGAAGCAGGAAAAGGCCTGCCCCCCCCCCCCCCCTCCTCCACACTGTTCCCAGGCTCTGCTATTAAGCAAGAGCATGTTTAAGGGGAACTCCTGCATCATTCCAGTCAACCTTTTGCAACATCATTTTTTTATGCTCATAAAGTTAGTTGTCACATGTAAACAAGCAGTTTTGTTGAGTTGAGTTGAGTTGAGTTTGAGTTTATTTCGAACATGCAAGCATACAACATGATACATCACAATTTCCAGTTTCTCTTTTCAACATGTTCGAAAAGGAGTAGGAAGAAGCAGAGCTTATTTAATCCTACCCCTTTTCTTTACATAACAGTTGCTGAAACTTTTTTTATTCACTTCCTGTTCTCAATTTTTTCACAATAAACTCCATATGTAATCACAATAAAAATAAATAAATAAATAATGGTAAGAATTTAATAATAATAATTGGTGAAGAAAGTCATATTTCATATGATGAGATAAGTAAGATTACTTTAAGAATGAATGAATGAATGGATGAAATAAATTGAAAATGTTTGTCATGGTTCTTCTTCTTTGTACTTTGTAAACACTTTGAGTTTGAAGAGTTTCTTGAAGTGGATCTTATTAGTACATTGTTTGATTGCTTTGCTTAATCCATTCCATAATTTAATTCCACATACTGATATACTGAAGGTCTTAAGTGTTGTACGTGCGTACAAATGTTTTAAATTACATTTTTCTCTAAGATTATATTCCTCCTCTTTTGTTGAGAAGAATTGTTGTATATTCTTGGGTAGCAGGTTATAGTTTGCTTTGTGCATAATTTTAGCTGTTTGCAAATTCACTATGTCGTGGAATTTCAGTATCTTTGATTCAATAAATAAAGGATTTGTATGTTTCTCTATATCCAACATTATGTATTATTCTAACTGATCTTTTTTGTAACACCGTTAATGAATGAAGTGTACTTTTGTAATTATTTCCCCATATTTCTACACAGTAGCTCAGATATGGTAACACTAGTGAGCAGTATAGACTATGAAGTGATTTTTTGTCTAGAACATGTTTTGCTTTATTCATTATTGACGTGTTTCTTGCTACTTTATGTTGTATATTTTTTACGTGAGATTTCCAGTTCAATTTATCATCAATCATTATACCTAGAAATTTGGTTTCATTTACTCTTTCAATTTCTATTCCGTCTATTTGTATTTGTGTTTGACTTTCTCTTCTACTATTACCAAATAGCATTATTTTAGTTTAGTTTAGATTAAAGGAAAAAAATCTGAGCGCGGGAACTGCGTATTCATTTATTATATTTAGAGGATATTTGACTATGTGTCACGAGAATGTTCTTCTTCTTGTTAGCTTACTTCCTGTGAAAAGTGTGTCCTGGTGAATACCCTACATATACTTATATCATACTGTACTTATGTTTTGTTCCACTCGGTTTTGCCCTCGAGCAGTTTTAAGGTGAAATTTTCACAAACAGTCGTCCCTCATTTATTACTGTTAACTGGTTCCATACAAGATCGTGATAAATGAATTTCAGCGAAGTCGGAAAAATGTATTATAAATCGATTATTTTCACAGAGCATAAAAAAAACTGTTTACAACCTTCTAGATACATTGTTAAAATAATGAGAGCCCTCTAGAATTAAAGTAACTCCCTTTAGTTGCCTCTACACGTTTATCCAATATAGTAAGGCTGCTAAGCCAATCAGTGGCCACTATACTGAACAGCATGCTCTGATCTCATCTAATGACCAATACTACTGTATTGATCATTTTTACTTCATTTTGAACAAAAGTTTTTATTCATACTTCAGTCTTCACAATCTGTAATATCGTCTCATATCTTTTACAAAACAAACATAAAGAAAAAAACAGTGAACATTACCACCTCGACATTGACATGATACATCAATACTTATATCTAAAATTATTTAGAACACTTTTAATGCTTGAAAATACTTAATTTAGGCCAGAAATGTTGGAGAATACGCTTAAAAAAAGAAAAGCAAATCCGCACTATAGTGGAGTTGCAATATTCGGAGCGCAATGTGGCAAAGGATGACTGTGCGGCAAATACATTTTTTTAAAGTTACTCTATCGTTCCATGGGACCAGATAAAACCCCCTAGTTAGGTTAATAAATTTAAAAATGTACACAAAGTAGATCCCATCCTAGCAGGCACAACATATTAAAACAAGATTGAGAACTTGTTGAAGTAGGTCCTGACGTTAAGCAACTCAAACCTAATATTGGAACAACATGCGCTTTTTGACGACATTTAATCAATATTGGGTTCTGACGTTGATTTGCCAATTGAATTTTGGTCATTTACCAACCAGTATTCTACAACAGAAATACGACGTTGAAACAACATGCTTTTTGACTATATTTATTCAATGTCAGGTTGAGACGTTGATTTGACCATTGAAAAAGGATCATTTCCCAACCAACAACGTGGATCCAACAACGTGGATCCAACATAAAACACCAACAATGTCTCAATTTGCAAATACAACTATTTAGCAACATTGTTTAGAAAAAAACATGTATGTACAGTATAATCAACATTGTATCAATGTCTTGTATGGGATAATTGTTTCTTCTAGTGGAAAAATGAACCACTGCTGATTGGTTCTCATGGGAACAAAAAAGGATAAGCCTATGTTTTTAAGGACAAGTGTGTAATAGGTGAGTTGTGTCACATACGCCTGGCACTTGCTTTAAAGGGGACCTATGATGATTTTAATCGACATTTTAAACACATCAGTGGTTCTCAACCTTTTTTCAGTGATGTACCCCCTGTGAAATGTTTTTTAATTCAAGTACCCCCTAATCAGAGCAAAGCATTTTTGGTTGAAAAAAAGAGATAAAGAAGTAAAATACAGCACTATGTCATCAGTTTCGGATTTATTAAATTGTATAAAAGTGCAAAATATTGCTCATTTGTAGTGGTTTTTCTTGAACTATTTGGAAAAAAAGATATAAAAATAACTAAAAACTTGTTGAAAAATAAACAAGTGATTCAATTATAAATAAAGATTTCTACACATAGAAGTAATCATCAACTTAAAGTGCCCTCTTTGGGGATTGTAATAGAGATCCATCTGGATTCATGAACTTAATTCTAAACATTTCTCCACAAAAAAATAAATCTTTAACATCAATATTTATGGAACATGTCCACAAAAAAATCTAGCTGTCAACACTGAATATTGCATTGTTGCATTTCTTTTCACAGTTCTTTTTGACAGACATTTTAGTGAGGGTCAAACCATCATGGCATGGGGGAAACTCTGGGTTTATGGTAATGAATGGAATAGCCAACTTGATTTGATGTTCAGTTTATGAACTTACATTCATATTTTGTTGAAGTATTATTCAATAAATATATTTATAAAGGATTTTTGAATTGTTGCTATTTTTAGAATATTAAAAAAAAATCTCACGTACCCCTTGGCATACCTTCAAGTACCCCCAGGGGTACGTGTACCCCCATTTGAGAACCACTGGTCTAGATCAGGGGTCGGCAACCCAAAATGTTGAAAGAGCCATATTGGAGCAAAAATACAAAAACAAATCTGCCTGGAGCCGCAAAAAATTAAAAGCCATATTGTGTCATGAGTTATGAATTGAATTAAGATGACTTAAAGGAAACTAAATGAGCTCAAATATAGCTACAAATGAGGCATAATGATGCGATATATACATATAGCTAGCCTAAATAGCATGTTAGCATTGATAAGCTTGCAGTCACGCAGTGACCAAATATGTCTGATTAGCACTCCACACAAGTCAATAACATCAACAAAACTCACCTTTGTGCATTCACGCACAACGTTAAAAGTTTGGTGGACAAAATGAGACAGAAAAAGAAGTGGCATAAAACACGTCCTAGAAAGTCGGAGAAAGTTATACTTGTAAACAAACTATACGGTGAGTTCAAGGACCGCCCAAATTAGTAGGACAAAACGGCGCTCGGCAAATACTCAAATCAGTGAAGCATGTTTAATATAAACAGTGTGTTTTATAACAATTAGGGAGGTTTGCGTCATGTTTGTCCTCCTACGAAAACCATATTAAAACAAAAACTTTTTTTTTTTCCCTCATCTTTTTCCATTTTTCATACATTTTTTAAAAAGCTCCAGAGAGCCACTAGGGCGGCGCTAAAGAGCCGCATGCGGCTCTAGAGCCGCGGGTTGCCGACCCCTGGTCTAGATCATATGTATTTGATATGCTTTGGTGTAAACTTTGCCTAGATTTTGCTCCACAGTCACATTTATAACACATTTTTGAGTCTGTCCGCCAGATGTTCGTTTCTGGAGGCGTTCCCAGATTGCAAATGAAACCACCCTCTTGCCTCGCTAAAAGTATCATAAATTATATTTTTTAAAAGTACACTGTTTGAACATATATCTTGAAGTCGTCGCCGCTAATTTTTTTTTTCAGACACGGTTGAAAATAAACTTCTAGAACATTGAATAGATTCACCTGGTCACAACATTAGGTACACATGCACACACCCAGATTGATTCAGACTGCATACAAAAACTGTTTAGTAGCACGTATTAGGCACATGCCAAGATTAGATGAAAATAATACTTTATCCTACCTTTTTATTTTGCTTTCCTCTGAGCCGAAGGGAAAGCGCTCCATAGACTTAGACTTCCTTTTTATTGTCATTCAAATTTGAACTTTACAGTACAGATAAGAACGAAATTTCGTTGCATTAGCTCATGGTAGTGCAACTCCCCCTTTATGTCCACCTTGCTGTGACGTCACCACGAAGCCAGACTGCAAAACCCCACGCACAGTATGCCAAAATGTGAGAACCCAATGATTTGACGCTTTGACGGTGTTTAACACGATTACCCAACATTGTAACATTTGTAAGTCAGAAAATACAAAATTCCTCATTCAACTTTAACCTAACTGCTTTTCTTCGCCTTCACTCACCTTCTTTACATTTCCTGTTTGAACTAAAAGTCATCAGAAGACTACAAAAAGACAAATAAAAAGTTATTAATATGATAGACTTAAATTGGCCTCCGTGAAGTACGTTGACATCTCACCTAACGCCAGTTCAAACATTAAAGTTGTTTGTGACGCTAGAGGCTCTTTTTCCCGCAAATTAGACTTAGACAAACTTTAACGATCCATAAGGGAAATTGTTCAACACAGTAGCTCAGTTACAATGATGGAAAGTGTAAGGATGGAAAGGACAATGCAGGTATAAATAGACTAATATAGCGATAAAAAATCTAACATATATACGAATATATACATATGTGTACAGAATAATATATATACAGATATATTATATTATGTCTATAACATATATACAATATATACCAATGACCATGTACAATATTACAGTATATGTGACAGCAGCAGCATAAAATAGAGAGTAGATCCAGCAGGAAATAGAAAATAGACATTAGAAACATTATAAACAAAGAGAAGTAGCTAACATGTCAGGTGTCAGGTAATAGGCAGATGTCATCTATTGCTGTATGGCGAGTGATAATACAGCTGGATGGAGTGTGGAATGAAGGAGTTCTTGAATCGCACAGTGCGGGAAGGAAGTTGGTTGAATTCTGAATCATGTGACCAGGGCCAGCCAGTCGTATTATTGATCAAGGCGTGGGGTTTTAAAAATATTATTTTGTTTGAATCCCTTAGTTATAAAAGACAACGTCACAAAAGTTAATATATTAGACATTTACTGTCAAAGTTGAATAACTAGGTTGTTTGAATCAATTTAGGAATGTGTAACACAACATACACCCCCATGCAAAACTGTAAAATGGTTCATTCCTCCTGGTAGGGCAAAGCAAACATGGAGGAACATCTCACTGTTCACTAAAAGGGGATCTGCACTTTCTCCCCGTACCCTGCCTTCCGCCCGAATGCAGCTGGGATAGGCTCCGGCACCCTCCGCAACCCCAAGAGGGACAAGCGGTAGAAAATGGATGGATAGATGGATAAATAGTAAATAAATGCAATCAAAAGTTTTTTAGTAGTAAACATACTGAGTGTGTGTATTTGGGGTGGTGACATTACATTTAGGGTGGTGTGGGGGCCCTTCAGGAGTCTTATAACAATAAATAAGTAATATTAAAAAACAAAATGGGGCCACAAACAAAATCTTTTTTAGGGCCACACAAAGCCTGCGCTGAACTTTCCAGGTTCCACTTTATTTGTGTGCCAGGTTCTTGGAGAGCATTAAAGTATGAAATTGAGACATCGGGGGCTTTAACTGCTTGACCCTTAAGTTCTTCCGCACGTCCTCCCTGTCCGACTCTCCCGCGTGATTGACGACTTCACACGGCCGGTGTTTATCCCACCGTGGTTCTGGGTTGTGTTGAGGGCCCAGAAGGAAGGAAGGAGAGGAAAAGAAGTCACTCTTTCCGAGCCATTGAGGGAGTCTTTCGGGGGGTAGTCCGCCACATCATGAGAGACGTCTATTGTCCTTGCTCCGGTTGCTGCCCGGGTATTATTGGTTGGGGGGGGGGGGGGGGGGGGGGGGGGGGGATTGAGTCAGCGATGTATGGTGAGGGGTTCCACAGGGAGAGTGGGAGTGAAAATTAAAATATCTGCTGTCACGGCAACGAGGAATGTGACAAAGGGGGACTTTGATAAGGACCCATCACAAGGAAGTGGACATTGCTTCACTGTGGTGATAATACACATAATTGGGCCACTGACATCTTTCTGTGGATTTAATGTAGTATACATGGTTGAAAATGTATCAGATATGTGAATTTCTGTGATTTAAGAATGGAGGTGTGTGTGATTGAGACTGATTGAGACTTTTATTAGTAGGTTGCACAGTGAAGTACATATTCCGTACAATTGACCACTAAATGGTAACACCCGAATAAGTTTTTCAACTTGTTTAAGTCGGGGTCCACTTAAATTGATTCATGATACAGATATATACTATCATATATACCAGGGGTGGGCAATTAATTTTTACCGGGGGCCGCATGAGCAACCCGAGCACTGCTGGAGGGCCACATCGACAATATTTCAATTAAATTTTGCTCAATATTATTTTTGATGTATACCGTAAGATAAATAATAATAATAATTAATAATAATAGTAATACTTCAACATAGTGTGTGTAACAGCAGTCCATGACTAATATAAATAAATTAACATTAATAATAAATGACAGTAAAATAAGCAAACGTATGACTGAGGAGTCATAGTGTAACTTTGTGTGGTGTTTGAGTTGTCCGACTTTTTGTGTGGCCATAAACGCACCAGTGGTTTAGTGCTATGCGTGTTGGTGACAAGTTGGTTTTGGCCTGGTTTGTACGGCAGAAAATGACTAGTTTTTCGAGATAGAAGTGTTTTACTCATGTTTTTGGTGTGGTTATGTCCGAATATAAACAGTTTTGCTCAATAAAGTGATCGATATAATTCCTGGCCTCGAAGCATCTCGATAGACGTTACAATAATTGAACGGTGTTCAATTGAACGGTGTTGACGAACACCGTTAGGGCCGCTTGTTGTCACTGTCACTCAAAGTTGCATTGCAAAATTACATAGAATAAATATGTTTATTTTGTTTAGAATTCAGATGGGATTTGATTTGGTGCGCGGCATATATTTGCTGCGCGCAGCAGACGCTTGAGCAGTGCGCAATTGCGCAGGCGCGCACCTTAGAGGGAACGTTGCTTTACAGTCCATGTCTTGTTGAAAACACGCCATTCTTCATCAACTTTTCTCTTTTTAGCGTCTTGGGTGTAAACCGTGCATCACTTGTCGCTGCATGTGCACCTTCACTCGCAGGTTACACACGGACACACGCCCATAAATAATACTTTTCAAAATAAAAGCAGCACAGTTGTATTGCGCGCACGACATAGATGTTTTTTCAACTTTATTTTGTAATTAATGATTGCAACTGTTCACATTCACTCACAATCACGCACACGTCCACACGGAAGTAATACAAATAACGATTTTCAAAACAAAAGCAGCACCGTTGTATTGCACACTCGACATAGATACTTTTTAAAATTTATTTTGTAATTTATAATTGGCCTCACGCGGGCCGGACAGGGACGCACAAAGGGCCGGATGCGGCCCGCGGGCCGCAGAATGCCCAGGTCTGATATATACTATCATCGTAATACAGTCATCACACAAGTCCAGTGACTTTTGTCAATGTATGATAATCACTTCATAGATTGATTGTAAATGACATCTAAACTGGCTCACTGCACTGAACAGAACTGTAGTAGCAAACATGAAGAAGGAAGTTGCAACTCCTGTTGGTTACATCCTGCAGATGCACAGATGACGTGTTTAAATTCCCCGAGAAGGCTGGTCAAAGACGAAGAATTCCATCCTGGATCAGCTTCAGTGTGTTAGTCATGCTATTCATATCTCTCTGAGGTGCAACGACGCAACCATCAGTCAACCTCTTTTCCTTTCCTACCATCGTTCCCACTGTGAGCTACTGGGATTCAGGCAGGAGGTTAATGTGAAATATAAGATTGCACGCTGGGGCTTGTTTAGTCTGGGGTCATTTTGGCTGTTTGGAGTTTGTGCTTTCCCAGCGAAGAGTTGTAGTCGAGCGCATATCCCCCATCTTGGTTCAAAAAAGTGCCCCTTAAAGGGGAATTTTGCTCATCTTCCACAATCCTTATGTGAGACAAGAGCACACATTTATTTCCCTTTTCTGAGCGTTCTAAAAACTGAACAACTGCGACTACGCGGCGGCTGACAATGCAGGTAATAGGATTATTCTATTACGCCTATAATTTTACCGTAATATTTACGGTTGTTTTTTTACACAGAATTACTGTAAATTGTGTTATTCTTGTGGTAAAATTCTGACGACTAAGCGGACAGTTTTTTTTTCATCGTAAAATCTTCGGTCAATGCTTTTTACAGTAAATGGGGAAAAAGGTGGCACTTTTATTTTGACAGCAAAATTCTGGCGACTCAGCGGCCAGTTCTTTTTTACCGTAACATCTACCATCGTCGTTTTTTATAGCATTACGGTAAATAGAAAAAAAACGGTACAACTGTTTTTTTACAATAAAACTCTGACATCTGAGCTGCCAGTTTTTAACATCAAATTTGTCATAAGCTTAATAATAATAATATTACACAGCATTACTGTAAACCAGGGGTGTCAAACTAATTTTGGATCAGGGGCCACATGGAGAAAAATCTACTCCCCAGTGGGCCAGACTGGTAAAATCACGGCACGATAACTTAAAAATAAAGACTACTTCAAATTGTTTTCTTTGTTTAAAAATAGAACAAGCACATTCTGAAATTGTACAAATCATAATGTTTTTTTGTTTGTTTTTTTTTACAATTACCTGTTGCGGTTAATAGTATATATATTTGTTGTTATTTATATTTTCTGAATAAATTGTGATAATGTCCATCAGTCAACTCATTTGGGTTAATTTTCAATATATCACAATTTTAAAAAATTCAATTAAAATCAGATTACAGGATATTATTTATGTAATTTGATCAGTTTCCTCTACTGATGTACTATCATCATGTGGTTTATTTTGTACATATGTAGCATCATCTACAAAGATACAAAGACTTGCTATTGCGACATCCAGTGGGCACATTTAGAATGGCTGCTTCTTTCATTCGACAATTTCAGGTTAATTTTTATACTTAGCAAACTCATCCTGCAGGCCGGATAAAACCTGTTTGCGGGCCTGATCCGGCCCTCGGGCCGTACGTTTCACCCCTGCTGCAAACGAAAAAAATGGTACCACTGTTATTTTCACAGTAACATTCTGGCGATTGAGCTGCTTGTTTTTTCTGTAAAATCTACTGACTTTTTATTTTTACAGTGTATTAATTAGGGTTGTGAAAGATAAACCACTGCGACCGAATTTATCCAGTTTGACAAGTGAGCAATTTGTCTGCTTCAATGGCAGCCACCTCAATCGACAAGAATTGTCTGTGAATCCTGAGATAAGTATGAGTAAAAACATAGACCAGGTATTGCGCGAAACTAGAAATCAGTTGACGTTTTTTGTCTTTAGAACGACGCAAAGGTGACCCCAGATTTCTACAAGTTACATAACGGCTACTGAACAGCAACACTGCAAAATGACTCAGAGCTTCGCCATCTGTCAATACCCACCGACTGGCGTCTGTGCATGTCGAGTCAAGTGTGCACTTACTTGATTCGCTGTTATGTTCAAATAACAGACACAACAGCCTCGCTCAACTTCACAACAGCACTCTCCTTTATTTTCAGTAACTTCCTCAAAAGGCCCAGCCCAACTACGGTGGCTTCAAGGTATCAAAAGGCACAACGTAAATAGCCTGAGTAAGACAGTAGAACACATTACCAATAGGCATTCAAGTATAAGAACAGTATTTAAGATTAACTTGAATGAACACAACATTTCCCCTCCTCTCTTAAAACTTCAAGTATGGACAGGTGGCCACAAAGTCCTGAAAACGCTCAGGGGCGTGCACGGGCCCCTAACAGGCCGAGGCTCAGGAGCAAGGGGGGACCGGCAGTGGGGCCGGTGCTGGAGCAGGGCACTGCGCGACCGGCACAGCCTGGGCGAGGGGTGCTGCCACTGGATCGGGCACCGGAGGGCGTGGCCCCAATGCGGGAATGTTCGGTGCCACCCCTGTGACGTGAGGCTGGTGAGGAGGGGCAGGTACCTTGCGCAGGCAGCTAGCGTGCCAACGGGATCCATCGGTTAACTGAAATGAAGCTGGCCCAGCTGGCGGCTGACCTGGTATGGAGCAGACCAGAATGTTGACAGTTTGTTGGCGCGGTGGGGCCGGCGCGCTCTGACCCAGTCCGACACTCTGACAGCTGGCCATTTAGCCCTGTGCTTCTGATCGAACCTTTGCTTCATGGAAGTTTGTTGTCCCTTGACGCGAGACTTGACTGCTGCTGAGCATGGTCGCGGGCTCGCGGCCATCGGTGGGCGGAGTCTCGACAGGGGAAGCACAAACTCTCGACCCACCATGAGGCTGGCAGGAGAGACCCCTGTTGTAGAGTGGACAGTCGCCCTGTAGTGGAGGAGGGTCTGATTCAGTGCAGCCTCCAGCGAGTATCCCTCGGACATGTGAGCACGCAGTCCATTCTTCAGTGATTGGTTGTACCTTTCCACCCCCCCGTTTGCCTGGGGGTGGTAGACGGAGGTTCTGATGTGAGTAACACCCTTGCTGGCAAGGTAGACGGTGAACTCCGAGGACAGGAACTGAGGACCGTTGTCCGTGGTGATGGCTCGGGGTAAACCCCAACGGGAAAACAGGCGGTCCAGGAAGGCGACGACGGCAGCAGAGGTGACCGTTCCCATGGGAGCCACCTCAGGCCACTTGGAATGCAGGTCGTAGACCACCACAAGAAACCTCTGGTGGTGTGGCACATTATGCAGCTCACCACAGATATCAAGCTGGAGATGGTCCCACGGTTTAGTTGGCCAGTCCAGGGGCTGGAGTGGAGGCGAAGCGGGTGGCCCAGTCTTCCCACTGGTGAGGCACGCTGCACAGGAGCGGATGAGTCCCTCCAGGTCTCGATCGATGGCGGGCCACCACACTGTGTCACGGCACCTTTGCTTGGCTTTGACTATGCCAAGGTGACCCTGGTGTGCCATCTGTAAGACACACCCTCTGAGGGATACTGGGATAACAGCGCAGTGTCCCCGGGCGATGCAGGCCTCACCCCAGCATGACAGTTCGTTCTTCACACGGGAATACGGCTCTAGCTCAGGTGGGACACGGGAAGGCCAACCGTGTCTGATGTAGTCACGCAGCATGGTGAAGACAGGCTCGGCTGCTGAGGCCGTCTCCAAATCACGAAGGGAGACAGTGTCCTTCAATGGTGAGTGGACCAGGTGGACCACGTCTTCTTCGTCCTCCGGGGAGACAGCGGGGCCCTGGGTGGTGGCAGGACGGGACAGGTAGTCTGCCACCACGTTATTCCTGCCAGGGGTGAATTGTAGCTGAAAGTCATACTGCTGCAGACGGTCTGACCATCTGTGAAGACGGAGGGGCCTGTGCCCCACACCAGAGGTAGACATCAGGGTCGTCAGGGCCTGGTGGTCCGTCCGTAAAGTAAAGGACCTTCCGTATAAGTAGAGATGCCAACGCTCACATGCCCATATACAGGCGAGTGCCTCCCGTTCGCCCACTGAATATTTCTGCTCAGTGGGGCTGAGCGCCCGAGAGGCAAACGCTACCGGTCTCTCTACGCCATCATGGATCTGTGACAGAACGGCACCTAGAGCCACTGCGGAAGCATCACAGGTCACGAATGTGGGGCTGTCCAGTTGGAAGTGCGCCAGGATCGGAGACGTGGTGAGGAGCCGCTTCAACTCGTCGAAACCAACCTGGCACTTGGGAGTCCAAGACCATGGTGTCTCCTGCCTGAGCAGCATCCTGAGCGGGGCCGTAATGGAGGAGTACTGAGGCAGGAACCGCATGTAGTAGGCTGTCATCCCCAAAAATGATGCCACCTGGGAGGCCGTCGCAGGAGTGGGGACGTCGATGATGGCATCCACGTTCGACTGGAGAGGCGAGATGCCGTCGGCGGAGACACGGAACCCAACAAAGTCTATGGCGGGTGCAGCGAAAACACACTTCTCTGTGTTCAGCGTGGCATGGTGGCGCTTGAGTGCGGTGAAAACCTGTTCCAGGCGGGCATCGTGTGTGGCAGCATCTGGCCCATGCACCACAATATCATCCAGATACGCCACAGTCCCAGTGCAGCTAGCGAGGATTGTGGACATGATTTTCTGGAAACAACTCGGCGCTGAATTGAGCCCAAAAGGCATCCTCGTGTAGCGGTACAGGCCAGTGTGGGTGATAAACGCTGTCAAGTCCCTACTCTCCTTATGTAAAGGGACTTGTAAATAGCCCTGGCGCAAGTCCAATTTACTGAAAACTCGGGAGCCGTGGAAGTGTGTAGTGAGTTCCTCCGTCGTAGGAAGAGGATATTTGTCAGGCACCACTGCCTTGTTCACTTGGCGGAGGTCGACGCAGACTCTCAGTCCGCCCGACTTCTTCTTGGCGATGACAATGTTGGACACCCATGGGGAAGCGTCGATGGGCTCTATGATTCCACCAGCCTGGAGGCGTTGAAGCTCCTGCGTAACGCCGTCCCGCAAAGCCAGGGGAACACGGCGAAGGGGCTGGACCACGGGAGGCACGCTGTGGTCCAGGAGTGGCTTGTGTGTAAATGAGCTGAGGCAGCCCAGGCCGTTAAACAGCTCCGGCTGGTCGTGTTGCCTCGGAGACGCTACGTGTAGAATCCGCATACCGCTGTTGTCCTGCAGGGTAAAACCCAGGCTAGTGAAGAGGTCGAGGCCCATGATGTTCTCGCCGCGGCGCGTGATGTGGAACGGGAAACGGTCCACAGCTGTAGAGGTGTAGCGAACCGGGAGGTAGAGAAGGCCGACGACATCGATTTTGCTGCGGCCGTAGCCACAGAGGGCAGTGGACGGGGGCTGTAGCTGTCTGTTCGGGAAGAGCAGGTTGCAGGTGTCGACATTCAGTAGTGACACTTTGGCCCCAGTGTCGAGGAGGAGAGGGACACAGCAGTCATCCAGGTAAACAGGGCACCTCGAGAAAGTCGCTGAGTGGGGGCCTACAGTGCGCACAGGCACCGCCGGGTCATGTGACTGTGCATCAGGGTAATCGGCCGGAGCGGACCGGCACCACCTGGCAAAGTGGTTAGGCTTCTGACAACGGCGACAAGTTTGGCCCCTAGCAGGGCAGTCCTGGGCCCTTGTTGCATGGCGGTTGGAGCCACAATTCCCACACCGTCTCTGTTGACGTGTTGGCTGGGGACGCGCTACCTGTATAGCAGCATCAGGGTCTGAGGTTGATAGCTGTTGCACTGACTGTTCAATAACAGGGGTAGGCCTATGAGGCTTATTTTCCGCAATTTTGGCCGCACATTCAGTAGCCGATTCCACTTGTATTGCGATTATTAGTGCGTCATCAAGTGTCAAAGTTGCATCCTTGAGTAACAACTCCTCCTGCACTCTGGGATTAGACGTTTTCTCAATGAGCTGGTCTCGAATGAGTTCATCAGTGAGGTTGCCGAAATTACAGTTCTGTGATAGGGCTCTTAAATCTGCTACATACTGCCTGGCAGACTCACTCGTCTGAACTCCAACCGGCGGAGTAGGATATTCTGTGATTTTACAAAATGTCCGCTCAAAGCTGTTATGACTGCATCATAAGTGTCCAGCGTACCGCTGAGAGAATTGAAAATTCTGTTCCCCTCCGCTCCAAGCAGGTGTAGGAGAATGGCGCGCTTCCTCGCGCTAGTGGCATTGTCCAAACCTGTGGCCAAAAGATACGTCTCAAAAGACGATTTCCACTGATTCCAGGGAATGACAGGATCGCCCGGGAGGGGTAGAAACGGGTCCGGAGGTGGCAGGGAGAATATAGGTGTGTCAGCCATCCTCGTTCGCCAAATGTTATGTTCAAATAACAGACACAACAGCCTCGCTCAACTTCACAACAGCACTCTCCTTTATTTTCAGTAACTTCCTCAAAAGGCCCAGCCCAACTACGGTGGCTTCAAGGTATCAAAAGGCACAACGTAAATAGCCTGAGTAAGACAGTAGAACACATTACCAATAGGCATTCAAGTATAAGAACAGTATTTAAGATTAACTTGAATGAACACAACATTCGCCTCGTGGAAAAGTTTTTCCTTGCAGAAAGACAACTATTTTTGCGTATTTGTAGCAAGTAACAACACAATAGTAACAACATACCTGGCAAGGTCCCCATATAGTTGTCCAGGATATGCCTGTAATGTGATTCTTTGATTTTGGACCTCTAGAATCAGCATGTCTTCATTCATTGTGTCAACAGGGTGAAATTACGTCTGAAACCCTTTGACAAATTGACTTTATATGTAAGAAATGCTGAGCAGCTCTGAAGTACTATAGATTGTTTTTTTTAATTGTTTGGACTGAAGGCCAAGACTTATGTTCTTTTTTATTCATACATTTTATTTTATTATTTTTATATCAACCTATCAAACAAAATATGTTCATTTAGCAAGTGCTATTTGATTAAAAAGTGTGATTCTGTTTGTCTTTTTACCTTATATTTGGGAATATATGTTGTCTTTTACACATTTGAAAATACTGTAAGCATTTAACTTTTTTAGAATGTGCTTTTTTAAATATTTGAAGATGAATGTGCCAATTGGTGTTCTCATTCATCCAGGTTATTGTTATTCTCAGGGTATTCAGCCAATCAGTTGATTGTTCAGGTTATCTGAGAAGACGTTTGGCTTCTCATCGAGTAGTTTTCATCAGTTCATGCCCATAGACTTAGATTGGACAGATCTAGTCTGAGGGCTTGGTGCCAAGGTCCTAACTATTCCTCCTCTAACAGGAGGAAGAGCTTATGCACGGGAAAGCATGTGGTGTAAAAAATAATGTGTCCATCAACAAATATTAACCATACAATCAAATTGTTCATACACTATATCGAATCTTATTGAATTGTTCTGTTTTCAAACTGTTCAAACTACAAGTGTTCACAAAGTACTAAGAAGAAAAATTATGACGGACTTCTTGAATCTTTTTTATTTTTAAGATAAAGATTATTTATGTATTTAATATTTTTTTACTTACTATGTTTTATTAATTATTAATTATTTAATTATTCACTGTTCTGTTACAGAGAACAGGGAAAAGGGATAAAATTGATATGGTGTGAAAAAGGGTAGGATTAAATAAACTCTGCTTCTTCCTACTCCTTTTCGGACGTGCTGTAATGAAACAACCAGAAATACGTCATGCATTACATTGTATCGCATGCATGTTCGAAATAAACTGAAACTGAACTGAACTGAAAAATATATCGTTTTTGAGTTGTTTCGTAACCCAAATATTTAGATATGTATCAAATTGTCCATTACAAAGAGATGTACAACCCTACAGTGTATATATACTATAGTTTGCCATGGTAAACTATGATATTGTATGGGATTATACCAGGGGTGTCATTCTGGTTTTCATTGAGGGCCACATTGCAGTTCAGGCCGCTCTCAGAGGGCCGCTTGTTACACTGAATATATAAGAATTATAATATGTAATCGCCTCATTATGTTATTACACAATTCCCTATGGATCTTAATTTTTTTAATACAAATTGATGGATAACATACTTGATTTTGAAATCATAAGTGAGGGGGACAAACATACAAAAATGTTAGGAAAATATGTTAATAATACAGAGGTGACGCAACTTTTTCCAACAAGGGCACATAAGAAAGTATGTGGGAACCATTTTGATTTTGTATAAAATGCTAAACATACATACATTTAAGGACAAAGCTTAGTGTCAGCGTTGTGTTATAGGTGAGAATGTCTACTACTAATTATTACACAGGTAAATACCAACAGTAAAAATAAATGAAAGAGCAAAAAGACAATGTCATGAGAAAAAGCTGGTATTTTGATACTAATAATTAATAATCTACTTTCACCTAAAACACAAAGCTGACCCAAAATGTTATCTTTAAATAAATGTCCTTTTTTTGTGTGTGTGTTTTACCAAATAAATAATCAAAACTTTTCAGTATGCAAGTCTTAGTAGAAGACGTTTGGACACACCTGAGTTGTATTCAATGTTTAGAGATTTCCGCATTACATTACAAATTTTTGCTTTTTTTTTGGTTTACAATTTTACTATTATTGTTTTATCCAACAATACGACTTTGGACAACCCCGTGTTTATAAAATATATTTTTGCATGTTCAGATTGTTCTCAAGTTTAAAAGACATGCAATTGTATGCATCGTATGCAATTTTTCTCTCAAAATTTAAAGAATGAATACATTTAGTAAAAAAAAAGATGAAGTTCTTTAATAGTGCACTTTACTTCCAGTCTTTTGCGGGCGACTTAAAACAATGTGGCGGGCCAGAACTGTCCCCCGGACCTTGAGTTTGACAACTGTGGATTGTGGGGATTGGTACCTTTCACACATTACCATTTTTAGCTACTTTTGTTTGTGTTTTTGTGTTTGTGATTATAACTTTTCTGTCCAGTTGTTATATCTTGATTGCTTACATTTCTGAGTCTCATTTGCAAGTTTTATATGGTAGATTTCGTATGCAGTTGCAATTCCAAGACGTTAGATGGCAGTAGTGTATAAACTCCGGTGTGTTACCTAGTCAGGGTGTAGTCTTTGCCATTAAGCTGAATCTGGTCTTTTGTTGTGCCCCCGACAACGGTTTTGTACTGTAAGTATTGTAGATATTACACACCAGCTGTTTGATTGTTGTAGTTGTCATTACCAAATTTGGAGGTGTGGTAATCGATTTGTAAAATCATAATGCTAATCAGTAGCTTGTCTTAAGCATATCCAATATAAATTATCATCAAGGTAGCGAATTTTGAAATGCGGTGCCTCATTGTACGTTTTAGTGTTTTCTATCAGGCATACTCGCTGTGTTGGCATGGAAAACTGCAATATTACCTAGAGGCAATCCGACTGAGTCTGCTTGAGTGTTTGTTTGCCCGCCAAGTTTGAACCTGCACATGATGTAATGTGTAACAAAGGTAAAGGTAGAAATATGGTACTGTTTTTATTTTAATTTTACATGACTCTATACCCGGGAATAAAAATGGAATTCGATTGGTGCCTAATAAAAGTACCGAAATGAGTACCTACATTGTATGGGATTATTGTACAATTGATGGCTGAGGCTAAGTAGTAAGGCATTGTTATTGTTGGGTGTGTAGGGAGCTGACAGACAAAGAAGAGGAAGAATGTGTGTCACACTCTTCCTTTCCTTAAACGGTGGAAATGACCCAGCGGGTGAGACGCCCAATTGCTTCAAGTCAGTCATTCGTGTCTCTTTGAAGGAAACACGTCAAGGGTGTCACTTGTTTTGTTGTCTCAGATTCATCCTGTGTGAGCCTCTCCTGCTACCATGTCTCTGTTGGACTTTTATTTTGACCTTTTTAGGTGTGGGGATTTTTCTTGTTTTTAAGTCAACATACATTTAGCTGCTCATACTTTATGATGGATTGCAGGATGTGTGTATTGCTGAAAAGTGGCTGATCAGCTGCAAAGTGTGTTTCAAGTCATGCTGACTGTTAAACATGAAGCTTCACACGCTGCCCTCATCTTGACTGGATTGCTTTTAGCTACTGTGCACCTGACACATGATCATTTAACGCCCGTGAAAGACACTTTAGAAGCTACAAACCACGTGTAAGCTCTCATTCAGAAATGAGAGGCGATCTCCAGAAAACAAACACAGGAAGCTGACTGGCTTGCTAGACCAGAGAGGAGGGTTTGCTACCATAAAAGGAGCAAGAAGCTCTACGGCAAAGACAAAAAGCAAAGCACAAGACCTTTTATAGCTTCTTGCATTGCCTTTTCGTATCCCTTTTGTGTCATTAATAAACAAATGCTGTCAGTCATGTATGCAAGGGGTTAGGAACAGGATTTACCATGATCATATCTGAGTTGCTATACGCTCCCTGAAAAGACAACACCACTAAGCAGCTTGAATGGCCAGGATGAGGCAGCTTAAGCTGTGATACATTGAGTTTGAGTTTGAGTTTATTTCGAACATGCAAGCATACAACATGATACATCACAATTTCCAGTTTCTTTTCAACATGTTCGAAAAGGAGTAGGAAGAAGCAGAGCTTATTTAATCCTACCCCTTTTCTTTACATAACAGTTGCAAAACTTTTTGTTCACTTCCTGTTCACAATTTTTTCACAATAAACTCCATAAGTAATTACAATAAAAATAAATAAATAAATAATAGTAAGAATTTAATAATAATAATTGGTGAAGTAAGTCATATTTCATATGATGAGATAAGTAAGATTACTTTAAGAATGAATGAATGGATGGATGAAATAAATTGAGAATGTTTGTCATGGTTCTTCTTCTTTGTACTTTGTAAACACTTTAAGTTTGAAGAGTTTCTTGAAGTGGATCATATTAGTACATTGTTTGATTGCTTTGCTTAATCCATTCCATAATTTAATTCCACATATTGATATACTGAAGGTCTTAAGTGTTGTACGTGCAAACAAATGTTTTAAATTACGTTTTTCTCTAAGATTATATTTCTCCTCTTTTTTTGAGAAGAATTGTTGTATATTCTTGGGTAGCAGGTTATAGTTTGCTTTGTGCATAATTTTAGCTGTTTGCAAATTCACTATGTCGTGGAATTTCAGTATTTTTGATTCAATAAATAAAGGATTTGTATGTTCTCTATATCCAACATTATGTATTATTCTAACTGATCTTTTTTGTAACACCGTTAATGAATGAAGTGTACTTTTGTAATTATTTCCCCATATTTCTACACAGTAGCTCAGATATGGTAACACTAGTGAGCAGTAGAGAATATGAAGGGATTTTTTGTCTAGAACATGTTTTGCTTTATTCATTATTGACGTGTTTCTTGCAACTTTATGTTGTATATTTTTTACGTGAGATTTCCAGTTCAATTTATCATCAATCATTATACCTAGAAATTTGGTTTCGTTTACTCTTTCAATTTCTATTCCGTCTATTTGTATTTGTGTTTGACTTTCTCTTCTACTGTTACCAAATAGCATTATTTTAGTTTTACTAAGATTCAACGATAGTCTGTTTTTGTCAAACCATCTTTTTAATTTGTTAATTTCTTCTGTTATTATTTGTATTATCTCCTGTGTGTTCTCTCCTGAACAAAACGCTGTTGTATCATCCGCAAATAATACTAACTTTAAATCTTTTGTAACTTTACAAATGTCATTTATATAGAGATTGAATAATTTAGGTCCTAATATTGATCCCTGAGGTACACCACAGGATATATTTAGCGTTGTAGACGTGTGTTCGCCTAGCTTCACGTATTGTTTCCTGTTCGTTAGATAACTTCTTATCCAGTTTAAGACTAACCCTCTGATGCCATATCGTTCTAGTTTTTTGATTAAAATATTGTGATTAATTGTGTCAAATGCTTTAGTTAGATCCATAAAAACCGCTGCTGCACATTTTTTACTATCTATTGCATTGGTAATTTCTTCTGTAATTTCAATTAAAGCCATTGAAGTTGAAACATTAGCTCTGTATCCATATTGGTTCTCTTCGAGTATTCTATTTTTATTTATGAAACTTTCTAATCTGTTATTGAACAGTTTTTCAATGATTTTAGAAAATTGTGGAAGTAGAGAAACAGGTCTATAATTTGTAAATTGATGTTTATCTCCAGTCTTATAAATTGGTGCAACTTTAGCTATTTTCATTTTGTTTGGAAATGTACCTGTTTGAAATGATAGGTTACTAATATACATTAATGGTCCTGAGATCTCTTCAATAACCTTTTTTATCGTTTCCATATCAATTCCGTTACAATCAGTTGAAGTCTTAGATTTACATTTTTTCACGATTGTAACTATTTCCTCCTGTGTCACATTACTGAGGAACATGGAGTTGGGATTTCGCTCTATGGTGTCATTATAGTCCTCAATTGGAACTGGGTCTGGAATCCTTTCTTCCAATTTTGGTCCAATATTTACAAAATAATTATTGAAGCTTTCAACTACTTCCTTTATGTTGTCATTTTTTTTATTTTCATCTAAAAAGTATTGAGGGTAGTCCCTCTTAGTTCCATTTTTAATAATGCTATTGAGGATGCCCCATGTTGCTCTCATATTATTTTTGTTCCTGTCCAACAATTCACTGTAATATTCTTTTCTACATGATCGTAGTATGTCTGTTAACTTGTTTTTATACTTTTTGTACTTAATTTCTGCCTCTATAGTTCTTTGTGCTATAAATTCTCTATATAGTGTATTCTTCTTCTTACAAGCATTTTTTAATCCTTTTGTCATCCATGGTTGATTATTCTTTCTCTGCTTGTTACTGAGTTGTATCCATGGACAATGTTTGTCATAAAGTATTATGAACTTGTTTAAGAAATGTTCATATGCTTCATCAACCTCTTTTTCATTATACACATTGTCCCAATCTTGCTTTTGTAGCTCAATTTTGAAGGCAGTCATCCTCTTCTCTGTGCATAGTCTTCGAAATGTCCTTTTGTCTTCCATGTTCTTCTTGTAGTTTCCATTATATATTGTAAAAACTGGCAGATGATCACTAACGTCGCTTATAAGTAGACCACTTGTAGTGTTATTATCAAAATCATTGGTAAAAATATTATCAATAAGCGTGGCACAGTGTGCTGTGATTCTGCTTGGCCTTGTGATTTTAGGATATAGACTGATGCTGTACATTGTATCAATGAAGTCATCAATAGACTTTTGCTTGTTGGGGTTCAATAAGTCAATATTAAAGTCACCACATAAGAACATTATTCTTTGACCATTGTCCATGTAAGTTGCCTTGATCCATTCTTCAAATGTTTCTATACTTGACTTAGGTGATCTATATATACAACTGATGAATATGTTTTTGCTTTTTTCCTGACATATTTCAATGGTTATACATTCTAAGATATTATCAATGGCAAATGACATGTTTTTTACCACTTTGTAGTTCAGGTTCTTCATCACGTACACAGCTACTCCTCCTCCATTTTTGTTGGTTCTGTTGATGTAGTTTAGTTCATATCCCTCCAGATCAAAATCTATTCCTTTTTTATCATCAATCCATGTTTCTGTGACAGCAATCACTTTGAAGGGTTTGTTGATGTGTTCCAAAAAGTTCTTAATGTTATTGTAATTTGCATACAAGCTTCTACTATTAAAATGAATAATTGACAATTTGTTATCACATTCAATGTTGCTATTATATTGATCATCTGTATAATAAAAACAACTATTACTGATGTGGGAGAAAAAATTTGTATCTGGATCTATATCATTTTCCAAATCCTGGTTTTTGTGATCTTTGTTGCAGAAATTTTTTAGTTCCATATTTTCTTGTTCAACAAACTTTGATGTTGTTTCAATAATCTCTATAAGTGTAGGTGGATGCAATCCTGAATCTAGGTCCTCTTGTTTAGTCGTCCCTTGGAACATAGTAGTGCCGATGCTGAATTTAGGTGCTTGTTTTCTGTCAGAGTCCATTATCATCGTTGTTGTGGTAGCTGTGTAAACTTTAAAAATTGTCCAGGTCCTTGATGTCATGGACAACAATTACTCTTGCTTCTGGACTTCCATTCAGCTTGATGTAGATTTTACAGTTGGCGCTCCAAGTTCCCTGGATTTTTCCCTGCCTTCTCAAGTCGCGTGCTTTCTTGGCGATTCCAGCATTGCGTTTTGTGAGATGCTCATTCATGTACACATTTGTTCCCTTCAGCTTCTTTCCCTGTCTCAGCAGTGCCATTTTAGATTTTCTGTTTACGAGTTTCACAAGCACGACTGGAGTGGCATTGTTGTTTCTTCCGTTCAGTGGGATGCATGTTTCGATGGTATTAATGTCTATTTCAATTTCTTTTGATTGCAGGAAGTTGACCACTTGCTGTTCTGCTGAGACCATATCCATTTCATCTGGTTCACCTTCATTATTCACAGCTTTCGCATAGGATCTTGGTTTAATTCGGTGCCCAGTCACAATGATATCATTCATTCGTTTATCCTGATCCATTTCATCTATGATGTTCCTCAGCATGTTGTTGTCTTCTTGAAGGATCTTCATTTGTTTGCTCATTTCAGTGGCTTCTTTATTTCTGGAGTTGTTCTCTTTTTTCATTTCTTTCATTTCTTCTTTAATTTCTTTCATATCCTCTTTCCATCCATCCATCAATTCTTCCAATTTTTCTAACATTTCTTCTTTAAATTCCTGGAGTATTTTTTGTAGTATCCCTTCTTGAATCCCATCATGTCCTGTGCCCAGCTTCAAATCAGTATTTCCAGTCAATCCTTTAACTTTTGGCATCGCGGCAGTCACTGACGTCAGCGCCTCTTATGTCTTAAGGGCAGTTACCTCTTTAGCGACTTGCGGCACTTTTAACTTGTTTTTTCAACAATTTCGTACCTTGCGCCGTTCAGAGATCAATTTGAGGTGTCAGCCTGTCAACTTATATCACTCTGCGACGTCGGGATCACTTTAAAACAGCTGTAAACTCGCCGTAACTTTTGGTTGCTAGGCAACCGCTTTGAACTGCGGGAGGCGCCTTTGGCTTGAGGCTAACGGCTCTTCCACTCGCCTTATTTCAGCGTATCAGTGCCTCTCAACCGACCAAAATCAGATCGAAGATGCCAGGTGACTCTCCTGTGGCTGTGATCGCAAATCAGTGGTCAAATCAGTGGTCAAAATCTTCAGACTTAACAAAAACTCCGGTAGCAGAAGCGGAGCTTTTTTCTTTGCGTCCTTTCTCATTGACAGAAATTGCATTAGATTCATGCAAATAATAAGAACTAAACACATTTTAAAAGGGCATAAAGTCATCCCTTGCCACATTACGCTTCAAAGTTTGCAGCTTCACTACAATGCAGAGTTCTCTTATTTAAGCATATTCCACGTATTTCTGGCCTATATTAGGCATTTTCAAGCATACAAATTGCGAATTGTACTAAAAATATCAATAATACTAACCAAACCAATCAGAGCGCACTGCACTGTTCAGTATCATGGCCACTGATTGGCTCAGCCTCAGACAACATCCAGTCCCACTTTTATGAGCATACATCTTACTATGTGGGCGTTATTTCATTTCGAGAGGGCTCTCATAATGTCAAAACCCCTATACAGAAGGGTTTTTATGCACTAGTTCTGAAAATGATTTATAATTAATAATTCCTTCATTTGCCACGTTTAAGCCGTAAACAAATTAACAACAATTAATGAGGAATTACTGTAGGATATGATGGTGTCTCATTAGTCATCACACATTATATTTTCAAGTCCAAGTTTTAGGCATATTTGACTTTTGGGGATTCCACGGTATTATTATTATGTTTTTATACAAATGTTAACCTGTATTATGGTATTGTCATTTCACATACTGCAATACTGTATGAAGAATACTATATAGGCGTTTAATATTTTTTTACAAAATGTATTTGTTTTATGCATAACATGTTCCTCTTCTGACATATATTCTATGAAATATTTAGTCAACCCATTCCACTTTGTGCATCCAAACACTGCATATTGTATTGAAGTTACACTCTACAAATCCTTGTTCCTTCTGCCATCTAGCAGTGAAGACAGGTACAGTTCTACCTGTTGCATTTTGCCAAAACCTAGCGGCTGCAAGCCTATTATGAAAAAAGGATATTTATTATTAATATCGTTATTATAGGATTCAGTTATTACCAACAAATGAACTATATATATATATATATGTATCTTGGCCCAAATAATAATAATAGTAATAAATTGTAGTCTATTTTTTTTAAAATTGCCTCAGAAAATGTTACAAATCCTAGTAGAAAATAAATACATGTTAAATACGGGTTCAATTATGTAAATAAATATTTACACGATGCAAGCGAGAGAGAATAAAGTGCGCATGTGCAGATACACCGGAAGTTGGCTGTCCTGACAAACATGGCGACCACCTCAACAGCAGAAGCGATAGTGAGTGTTTTTTCGGCGATTTTATAACTTGTTATGGTCCAATTCAATATTCCTGAGATACTAGTATTGAAAATAATTACGTAATTGAGGATTATGAGCACAAATGTGAGCGAAGACTAAAGACGAAGCACGTACATGCAACGGAAGTCTGTTTCGTGTTTGAAAGCAAACATCCGGTTCAGTGTGCGTGAGGCTTGTTAGCTCCTACTTTCAACCTCCTGATGGAAAAATGGCCAAAATAAAATATGCATCTTCCATTTGAAAGGATAACACAAGGAAATGAGTCGGCGCTGGTGTGAAGGAATGTAACCGAGCATGGACTTTGCCGTGAGGACACGTTGAGTGCACATTGCCATGGGGCTGTTAGCTGCTCTTATTTCCACTGTAGGAAAATGCTTGGAGGCTGCCTGCTTAATGTTGGACGTCAATTTCCTCCTCGTTCACACTGTAGTCCGGACATTTCTGACTGTGTTCAAATTTATAACCATCCTGCCTTCGCTTTTTGCCAATTCACTGCTGGACCTCGGAAACATGGCTCTCTTCGGCTTCCTGTCCGCAGCAGAGGCGACGTCCCACCTAGCCCACAGCACAGTGACCATGCTGGCCAGCCTGATGCTCTCCCTGGAGGGGCTTCTGGAGAGCCTGAAGATGGTGGGCTACCTTCTCATGCATGTGCTGCTCCGTGGCAAGGCGCACCTGTGTCGAGGGCTTTTGTCGCTGCAGGAGGCTTGCGGCATCGCGCTCAGCCTCCTGGTCTACCTGATCAACACTGCAGTCAACTATGCTTTCATTGCCACCCTCAACCTCTACTCGGTTGTGATCTGCGTGTTGCAGACGGTGTCCAGCCCACTGCAGATGGCACTGGAGCTCGCGCCGACCACCATCACTTTCCTACACAGCAGCTTGGTGGGCACGTCGGCATTCCTGTGGTCGCCATGCAAGCTACTGTTGGACTTCCTAGTGTCGCTGGTGCACATTTTCATCAGCATCTTCATACTGAACATCTATGGCCTTTTGCTTGCAATCAGCATTGCTCTGACAACCACCGCCTACCTTAACCCAGAACTCACCAGGCAGGCCTTAGGGCGACTTGTGGCTTACGTCAACGCTTTCTCGGCTGTTCACAGACTCCACGCAGTGTTTGTTTTTACGTGGCAGAAGACATCTCGTTCGTTATGTGCCGGCTGGCGACACCTGCGCGGGATGTTGTGTTGCCTCCACCTGCTGGAGAGAAGAATCTGGCAGCAGCTGTCTCGTCACAGCAGCCAGCTGGGCACAGCGCTGAGGATTCAGCTGCACAGGGACAACAACAACACGGATAGAGTGCGAGGCGACGGCGATCCCGGCGAGGGGATCAGGCGGGATCCACCTGACGGAAGAGCGGAGGACCATCCCCACCGGGAACAGCTCGCCCCAACGACGTCCAGCACGGAAAGACCTTTAAAAGCGAACAAACATTTCCGTCACTCTTCGTCGGAGAATCTGCTGACGCTTCTTAACGAGCAGGAAGACCAGAAGAAATGCGTCATCTGTCAAGACCAGACCAAGACGGTGGTGCTGCTGCCGTGCAGACACCTGTGCTTGTGTCGTCACTGCGCCGACATCATGCTGCTGCAGCAGACCATCTACCAACATTGCCCGTTGTGTCGTCACATGATTCTCAACATCCTTGAGGTGTACCTCTGAGAGACATTTTACAACCACTCAAAATGTGTTTTTACGCATTTCTCACTTTAGGCCACTTGTACCGTACTGGACTTGGGCTGACCTGCGCTCACAATTAGCATTCATGTTTTTGTCCCATCACTTCTACTTCTGTGTATTACCGCAAATTCCCTAATTTTGTGGACCATTTTCAGTCTTATCTGAAGTTGTTTTGATTATTTCTTGTGGGAAGGGGTCCACCGGTCAATAATTACTTGTGAGAGGTGTGATTATGTTAATTAAAGTATAAAAGAATGTAGGCTGAGGTGACTTGACATTTGGATTATTTTCTGTATTTTATTTTATGTCAGATAACTACAGTCGTTCTACAACTGGGCTACACTGTGCGTGTGCATGTGAGAAACGGTGCAACTGGCCTTGTGAGAGTACATATTTTTTCATGATTCACATCATTAGCAAATCCAATGACCTGGCTGGTACACCTTCTGCAGAGTAATCTTAATGTGAGATGTTACCAAATTGATTCAGACAGAATTAAAGAACAGGGCTAATAGTTTAAACAGATTACTCACTTTTTGCCTGAGTAAAGTTGCTCAGAAGAGAAAAATGTGCACAGAAAAGTGAAAATGTTGGAGATTTATCTTGCATAAATGGATTTGTGAAAAGAATACAACATGTATGCTCTGATAGAAGGGGCAGTTTTGGGTGGACTAAAGAAAATGCCTTTGTCGTTAAGAATGAGCTGATGGAACAAAGCTGAGGGTCATTTTGCTCAGTTTTTCTATACATTGGAA
>NC_084740.1:10862448-10864948 GCF_033978785.1 Entelurus aequoreus | reverse complement strand
CAAAATTAGTAGGACAAAACGGCGCTCGGCAAATACTCAAATCAGTGAAGCATGTTTAATATAAACAGTGTGTTTTATAACAATTAGGGAGGTTTGCGTCATGTTTGTCCTCCTACGAAAACCATATTAAAACAAAAACTTCTTTTTTTTCCCTCATCTTTTTCCATTTTTCATACATTTTTTAAAAAGCTCCAGAGAGCCACTAGGGCGGCGCTAAAGAGCCGCATGCGGCTCTAGAGCCGCGGGTTGCCGACCCCTGGTCTAGAGACTAAATACACACGGTGTTTTGTGTAACTGTTGTTTGGTAAGGAAGTGTTGATATTCTTTGCTTAGTTTGATAAATGTTGGAGCAGTTTGATTCATCAGAAGGGTGAAGTCGCTCAACTTAAAGTGTTGGATTGAACTGTGTTGGATCATTGGCTGCTAGTGAGGGCATAAGAAAGGGGCATTTTTCTACCAGTAGACAGCGTTTAAGATTGAGTGTTTCACTGCTAAATTAATATATTTATATTGGATATGGATTTTAAATATGTATCTAAAATGGGTGGTTAATTGGTTAGGTACAGCTAATGACAGCTAAAGAAACTAAAGTCTACTAACACTGCTAAAGACCGCTAAAAAGACTAAAGAAGAAAAAAGAAGCTGTTTCTTCATTGGGAAAACTGTTGCAAACTTAAGGAAAATAAAAGGAAAAGAGTAACAACGGTCTGGGGCCGTATTTTTCAAGCGTCTTAGAGTGCCATTTTACACTTAAGTCCTGAGAATTTGCGAAATTTAGTCCTACTCTCAAACTTAAGAATAAAAGCTATTTATCAACTTTCTTAAGTCTAAGAATCACTCCTACTCTCCACGATATTTAAGACCTTCAGAGGTGTCTTAAGTGGTTAGGAGTTGCCAGCAGGGGATGGCACTGAGGCAAGAGAGAGACGTGTGCGAACGTTCAGGGAGCAGAAGGATGTCCTGGCTTTGTTTGATGACGAGCAGCTGATCAAACGGTATCGTTTAGACCAGTGGTTCTTAAATGGGGGTACGTGTACCCCTGGGGGTACTTGTAGGTATGCCAAGGGGTACGTGAGGTTTTTTTTTTAAATATTCTAAAAATAGCAACAATTCAAAAATCCTTTATAAATATAAATAAAAACCTATCTTTTTTTCCAAATAGTTCAAGAAAGACCACTACAAATGAGCAATATTTTGCACTGTTATACAATTTAATAAATCAGAAACTGATGACATAGTGCTGTATTTTACTTTATCTTTTTTTCAACCAAAAATGCTTTGCTCTGATTAGGGGGTACTTGAATTTTAAAAAAAATTCACAGGGGGTACATCACTGAAAAAAGGTGAGAACCACTGGTTTAGACAGAGAGGGTATTATTTTTGTCACAGATTTAATAATTTTCGATTCTATGTTGATTTCTGCATGTGGCTGCAGTAGGCTAGTATACATTATATAGAGCCACTTACACCAGTTTCAAATTAGTTGCCTAATTAATAAATTCGAAAGAAAATGTTATGAGAGTAGCGTATGTGTGTGTGTGGCCCTTTAATAGGTGACAGCATGTGAGGTGAGTGACGTCAGTGAGTGTGTGGGCGAGAGAAGAGAGGGAGCAGTAGCATGAGTGCGGGCGGGGACTAGTTTGTTTTGTGTTGGATTGGCTGTGTGCAAGCAATCAATAAAGCAAGATTTACAACTAATCGCCAGACTCATCATTCACCCTAAAGTGGTCCGCTGTTGAGACCCACTGTCGGGTAAAGTGAAGGGTGTTGCCCCGAGCATACATCGGCCCTGGAGAAGTATCTCCCCTGCGCTCTTCGACTTCGGTCTGGGAGCAGGAAGCAGGAAAGGTGTAACAAAAAGGAAACTCTTATTTCTGATTCATTGCCAATATTGTTTGTTTTGTATTATTTTGTAGTTTATTGTCAATATATACACTCCCATTGTCCACTTAAATATTTCTAAGATATTTCTTTATTCTTAAACAAGGGATTCCCTCCCGTGATTGGTCATTTCTATGGACACAGAAATTACGTCACCTAAAATTCCGTTTACGGCACATAGTAATGTCGTAATTCAGCTCTGAGTGTGACACTTAAGATTCAGTCCTACACTTCGCTAAAAGTGTGAGTAAGACGCTTGATAACTAACTTTTAAGTGCAGCTTTCAGCGAAGAATTTCTTTACTCTTAAGTCAACTCTTAGCAGACTTCTTAGGAGTAATTCTAAGAAGCTTGATAAATACGGCCCCTGGTCTTTTGAGTGAAATCCAGAAGCCACATTCAGCATTGGTACATCCCTTCAAGTGTGGGATAAGCACAGCGAAAAAAAGCAAAACACTTGACATGCACATATATATATATATATGTATATATATATATACATATATATATATGTATATATATATATATATATATATATATGTATATATATATACATATATATATATATGTATATATATATATATATATATATATATATATATATATATATATATATATAT